>NC_056748.1:471940452-472070452 GCF_019279795.1 Protopterus annectens
CCCTTACTGTAAGACATATGTACAAAGGTTGTCAGGGTTGTAGCTGGTGGCACATACACAGGGCCAATATTGATATGTTGCTGTGATAACCTCATACATGTACTATTGTAACAGGGTTTGTTGCACCATATGTCCTATGAGGGATATGAAGTCAGTAACTCTCACAGCTGTCACGATCTACAGACTGCAGTCCTCACACTACCTTCTGCAGTTCACAGACAGGTGCTCTGCAGGTAACACATGAAACAAAAGGCACCACACACTGCCCAGTCTGCAGATGACCCTACAGATGGGGTTTCCTCATAAACATAGCACTGACATGGCAGTTATTAAAATATGTAGGACAGCCATATCCACACACACCCTGTTAAACCAACATTACTCCAAATGCAGTATAGTAGCAGTTACAGTCTGTAGTCAGATCAGGCACATCCCCCTCCTGTGTGTTGGCCTGTTTCCACAGTGTATGTTGTTAGAGGTAAACTCCAATCCATCTGAGATGCTGTTTGCCAGACAGCAGGTCAAGCTCCTGCTCACAGTGAATGAAAGCCCCAACACCAACATGATCTTCCTAGATATTGGTGTGTGTTTCCCTGCACTTGGCTATGGGAATGTTACCACAGCTGTTCCACATGCAATCAGCTAGAGGAGGACTGCAGTTTGTGCAGAGACCATTAGCTGATCCTGATCATCACTTAAAATACACATGCTGCTGCCCAAGTAAAGCAGGTGCAAGTCTCCACAACCACCAGAGAGGGAGTAAGAGAGGCAGACACAGGAACAGAAAAGCTAGGGAGGGTTGGGGGAGTAAAACCTATGCATGATTGTGTCACACACCTACCAGTACAGGGAATCAAACCCCCAATGACTATGTAGTGCTATCAAGTGTCCATGCAGTTATTGGATGTGCCACATGGGTTACCTGTTGGGGAGCCCCCAGAATGTATATGTGATGGTGAGTGACATCTGCAACAGGGATATGGTAGCTATGTGGTAGGTAGTTGTGCATGTGCCTGCCCGCATGAACAGGTGTCAGCATCAACACACCTACACTCTCACAGGGACACACACACATTGCCACACTTGGCAGGGCCAGAAATACAACTCTGCACTAGTGGGATTGCCACAACATAGTACTGTGCAGGTATCACATGCACCACAGGGGTCATACGGAGGTTATATCTGCAAAGGGTATGTGGAGGTGTCTAACATCACACAGCACACTTCAGTATGCCAATGGGGGTTGTAGTGATTGTGAATGTGGTCATACTCATTATACACCACACACACAGACACGGGTGCCAGTATTAACATGCATGTGTGCACTGCTTCACGGGTGTGTTGTGGTTGATGGTGCCTGATGGCTATACAAGACTAGGTGATGGGTATACCTTGGCATTAGGCCACATGACAATGGTCTGCATTGTGGCTCAGGGGGTGTAGTGTCTGGAGATGCCCACACAGGTGGGTATTGTATTCACCTTCCAGTCACCTGGGTGACTATTGCATGTGGCCAATGCTGTGCATTGCTTGCCATGTATTTGTTCCTTCATCCATGATATGGACAGTGTCTGTGATGTGCACACCTCCCACATGCATGTACAGTGACATGTGGTACTGTACTTGGGGTGTCTGGCCCATGTTGTGTACACAGCTTGTTATCATCAGATGTTCCAGTCCTGGCCTCATGTGGTGGGAACTGTTCATGGACAGCAAGTTGGCCCTGCACCTACATTGTCAGCATGATCCCGGCATGCCCTGATGTTAGTGGCATCTGTCCATACAGGGGTTGTGTTTCAGGCATGTTATGTCCTTTGTGGGTCACATTTGATGGCACCACAGGTGTTGCAGGTTTCCAGAGGGGAACATGGGGGAGGAGAACTGTCAGCATGTACATGTCTATTGGACTGATGGACAGGGTGTCATGCCCTCTGTAGCCCACTGCAATCACACCATGGTTACTATCAGTGGGCAATATGTGGGTGCTACCAACATAGCAGCTGTTGCCTAGGCAAGTGTGTGTATGTATGAGACATGGGTAGAGAGTGTACCCTGGGTAATATAAGGGTTGCTAACGTTGTTCAGCTGGCATTGATGTCACATTTAGGGGTATGGATTTGCACACCAGCCTCTTGGCTATTTCACATCTGTTATCCCTGTATGGTGGACATTGTGATATATACTTGGCCCACCATATAAGAAGTTAGCAAAACCCGCTCCACATCGAGTCCAGTTGTTACACACCACCACACAGGATACAAATGACAAACACAGACACACACACACACACACACACACACACACACACCTCTGTCATGTCTGGGATTAGAACTCCTAACTATTATATTACACTATAATACTATGCCATTATAGGATGTGCCATGGAGATTACTGGAGTTCTCCTTCCTCAAAGGTGTATTTCACAGTGAATGACAACAACAGAATTGCCAAAGTAGGACATTTGAATTGTAGGGAGTGTGACTAGCCTAAAATGCATTGTTCCCTACACAAGCATAGACACACGCACAAAACATCTACAACTGTCATGTGTGGGGATAGAACCCCTACCAGAGATCTATATCACACTACAGCATGATGATGTTATAGGACGCACCACAGAGATTACTGGAGTGCCCCTTCCCCAAAGGTGTATTTCACAGTGAATGACATCAGCAGGATTGCCAAAGTAGGGCATTTGAATTGTAGTGAGTGTGAGTAGCCTAAAATGCATTGCTCCCTACACAAACATAGATACACACAAAACATCCACAACTGTCATGTGGGGGGATAGAACCCCTACCAGAGGTCTATATCACACTACAGCATGATGCTGTTATAGGACGTACCACGGAGATTACTGGAGTGCCCCTTCTCCAAAGATGTATTTCATAGTGAATGACATCAGCAGGATTGCCAAAGTAGGGCATTTGAATTGTAGTGAGTGTGAGTAGTCTAAAATGCATTGCTCTCTATACACACACACACACACACACACACTCCAAGTCTGGGATTAGAACTCCTACCTAACTAATTTATCACACTACAGCAGTACGCAGTTATAGGACGTGCTACGGAGACTACTGAGCTACAACCTTCCCAGAGGTGTATTTCTAGGTGGATGACATCAGCAGCCCTGCCTAAGTACATCATTTGAATTGTAGGGAGTGTAACTACCCTAAAAAGCATTGCTCTCTACACAGACAGTGTCAGACAGACACACACACACTTGCCAAGTCTGGGATTAGAAATCCTACCCAACTAATTTTTCACACTACAGCAGTACGCAGTTATGGGATGTGCTACAGAGATTACTGGGCTACAACTCTCCCAAAGGTGTATTTCTAGGTGGATGACCTCACCAGGCTTGTCATAGTAGGGCTATGGGGAGGGCAGTGTGTGGCCATGGGCCACAGCCCATTTATCTAGGGGTTGACACACCACATGTGGGCACACAGAGGATCATATATCACAGGTACGTGTAGACAGCTGCTAGATGACTACTTCCTTGTACAGTCATGTTGCACTGCTAGCACGTGCACCACATAGTCTGTACTGCTGATGGATACCAGTGGCTAGTATCTACAGTGAGTGACATCTGAACCTCATGTGGTTGTGGCCCTTTGGCTGTGTGCTGGGTGGGGTGGGACAGGTCTGGATGGCTACTTGTCACAGTCACCCTCTTCCACACATCTATGTACTTCTACCTTTGGCTTATTATAGTGTATTGTCCTTAGATATATGTCTGTATTCCTATCCACTGTGTGTGCAAAGCATGTGTGGTACATACTGAGGAGTGTCTGCACTAACATCTGCCACTGCCAGATATGTCTGGTCCACTAGTGTTTGCAGACATGCCCTTCATGTGTTTAATTGTGTGAGCGTGGCCAGTATGACCTTTCAGTATGTTGTTGACTGACATTGCTTTCATTCCTCTAAGTGTGTGAGCATGCCCAGTATGCCTGTCTGTACTGACTGTGTGGAATGAGTCCAGGTAGTCTGTACTGCAGTGCTGACCTTTGTGTTGTACACCTACAGGTAGCATACTGTTTCTGCAGGGTATCCGTCAATCATTTGGCACTGACTGTTACTACATTTCTACATAGGATGGGGGGCACACCTGACTATTTCGACATTTCCACGCAGGATTGGAGGGGGCACACTTGACTGTTATTACATTACTACGTAGGATGGGGGGCACACCTGACACTTGTGCACATTTGCTATGACTGTACTGCTATGTCAGGTACTCCATTTCATTCTGTATTCTTACCTATCATGCTGACTAGAGGCATACCAGTGTACTACAGATCATAGCTTTGATTTACCTACATATTAGTTTCTGACTTCCTACCCTTCAGAACTGATGCCCCACTGCCAGACCTGCTGTAGTCTGTCTGTGTAGGCCTGGGAGGAGGTTACTCATAGTCATCATTCAGAGATCATAGCACAGCCTTTGTTTTTGTTTGTTTACACCTGTCCTGCTGGCTGTGATTGTTGTTGGGTATGTGAACCCCCCTGACTGGCATGTGTGAATCACTTACCTTGTGGGTGTCCCAGTAGTGAGGGTGGTGCTGCAGGGCTGCCTATGTCGGATGCACATGGTACACTCCCTACACATGGTTGAGCACAGGTAGTGTAATTTTTGGCATCCCTTTTACTGTATGTGAGAGTCAGAGAGAGGTGTTATTCCCTGGGTCCCTCCTGTGTCAGTGTATGTGCTATGCGTTGCCTCTTTGCCAAGGCCAAGGCATACTGGGCACACCTCCTTCTGCCTACTGGGGCAGGCTCAGGTTGTTCCTCCTCTAAGTCACTCTGTGCCTGTGCAGGCCTTGGCAATGGTGGAGGGCTATGTGGCCCTGCCCAATGTTGTTCCTGCTGCAGCTGTTTCCACAGGATCATATTGTGTAGCATGGCACATACGTGGACAATTTGGGTACATGTAGCTGGTGAGTACTGCAAGACTCCACCGGATGTGTCCAGGGACTGGAACCATGACTTGAGCATCCCAAACACATGCTCTACTATAATTAGGGTTTGTGCGTGTGCCTCATTATGGAGTTCTTGTTCGAGTGTGTGTGCATTTCTGATGGGTGTCGTCAGCCACAGCTCCAGTGCGTATCCAGCATCCCCCACTAGGTGACCGTCAGGGATGTCCCCATTGGCAAATCTCTGGTACAGCTGCGTCAGATGCCAGATGTGGGAATCATGATAGCTTCCAGGGCAGCCAGCACACACATTCATTATTATGCCCTGGGCATCACACACAACCTGGCAGCTGATGGAAGGGAAGCCCTTGTGGTTGATGTAGACCCTACCCTGCTCACCGGGTGGTGCTTTGATGCATATGTGCGTGCAGTCTATAGCACCCAGTACCTCAGGGTATTCTGCTATTTGGTGGAACAGTTGCATATTGTTAAAAGTTCCCCGCTTGTTTACACCGGTGGTGTAGAGTGTGGGTAAATACAGAGGGGAAAGTGTTTGCATAATTTATAGTAGTGTTCTGGGCTGGGCTGGTCTGCTGCCTGTGTAATTGGCGGATTCTCATACATTTCACCTGCCAGCTATGCTAGTTCTCCTTGATTACCTTCCTACTGCTGTTTTCCCTTCTCATTGCCTTCCTGTTTAAGCAGGGGGTGCGCCGCACAAACAGAGTACCAAATGTGCAGAGTGCTGCTATTTCCTGGTTTAACTTTCTTTTTCTTCCTTTAAAACCCGGTGCGTGGCACGCACACCCACTTAGGCAATGTAAAGAGTGCAAGGCAGATTCACACACACCCCCTAGCTTAGCTGTGCTAAGCTAGGAGCAAACCCAAGCCACAGGGTTCCAATCTGCTTACAGTGACTGACACCACCCCCATGATGTCACCTAACTCCAAGGCTTGCACCAAGCTATTCCTGCTCTTACACTGTTGGGACCTGACTAGCATGCTGGGGAAAATTGGGATTCACTATCATTCCCCTTATTTGCATAAGATTGCCTGCTAATGCATAGGTACATGTCTCATATCGAGCCTCCCCCCCTTACCAACCACTACTCACTGGCCATGTTGTCATCTGCCTGCCATTGACTTACATGGCAGAATAGTGATTTTAGTTAGAATGTTTAATTTAGGTTTATTTCGTTATTTTCCCCGATCCCATTTGCACGCCGCTGCCCTATGCTTAAACAGCAGAGATCAGCTAAAAAAAATATAAGTAGGCTTTTTATTGTTTTGGCTGTTTGCAATGCCAATGGCCTTATACTTGGCTATTGGCATGCTTCCTGGATAATATGCAGCCTTTATTTGGAGCTGTCACAGCTCTGTTTTAGATTTTGCAGAAATGTACTCAGTTACTAACCGAGTACATTTCTGCATATGTGCAATATGTCTGCCTAGTCCTGCACGGCCAGTTGCAAGCTTCCTGGATCGCAAATTCATCTCATTTACATGGATTTCTCCTGCAAATGTGGTGATTTGCATACAGGGGCTTAGTCCGTGTAGGACTAGTGCAGGAGCACTCGTGCATGCCCCTGCAGGCTGTTCCTGGATCACATGGCAGACATATTGCCTGCTAGGGCTCCTGTACCGATCTTGCACTGCCGTGCAAGGCATAGAAAATCCGGGGGACGGTTATATTCTGGAGCAAGGATAGAGTTTTATTTTTCAGTATTTGTGGGTTCAGGCACCTAGGCAGCAAAACATTTTCCTGTAGTACATTTGGTTGGGGACAGATGGCTGAAGTGACATTCAACTGCAGAGAGATATGGCTATTGCAGATTCCTTGTGGGCAAAGAGAAGCACACAATGTCATGCCTACAGCTTTAATAACCAAGTTCATGGGGCAGAAGAAGTAATGAGTGTTGTGCTCAGTGTAGAGTACATGCCTATGTAACTACAACATTTAGCAGTGTGCTGCATGCCACTGTAGTCACAGTTATGTCCCTGTATGCATTTTAGGTATTGTTCCCTAGACACTGTGAAGGGAGTAGTGGTTCACGCACACCAAATTTAAAGGCACTGCCCATTGCACACTGCATTTAAATGTCACTGACATGCCCACTGGCCAGCCTGCTGCTGATGCCTGCCATACTTACTGCTGTCTCATGTTGCCTTAAGGGTTACTGACATTATTTTCCCCCTGTGCGAAGTTGTAGGCATGGCACCACATTCTTTTGTTTGCCCACAGGGAATTCGTAAAAGCTATATTTCCCAGCAGCTGTCACTTCAGCCATGTACCCCTAACCAAATGCACCACAGGGGAATGTCTCATTGCCTAGGTTACTGAACCCAGTGTTTGCACCATAGTGCATGTGGTAACCAAATATCTACCAATTACTTGCAAAAGTGTGGTATAAAATAAAAAACAATTGGAGATGGGCACACATTGATTATTTTTGTCCATTCTTGTATGCAACAGCATTGTCCTCACTTTTCTGCCTTGTTCATGAACCATAGATTCTGTTCTAGTACTACGTGGCTCTGCCTATGGCCCTGTTGTTTTTACCCCTCCTGATCATCATATAACTGCAGCACTGTCTGGGAGCATGCAAACATATCATTTGTGTTCAAATTGCCACTAAGGATTTCAAAGGATGTAGCCTAAGGTCTGTCCTGATTAATGTTTAATATGAGAGTTTAAGGAGAAACTTAGTTTATAGTCTTCAGTAGAACAGAACATTAGAAAAAATATCCAAGTAAGTACTTTAATTCACAATTTTATAAATCAATAATTTTTCAATTGTGATGAGGTCCCCACTATGGCTGAAACAGGTAATACTGACACAATGCAGCAAATTGAATAATCTTGCTAGAAAAGAAAATTCTATCTATATGCAGACATACACACAACAGAAATGACCATAGTCGTAACCACAGTTTAAAACAAAATGTGTCTTGTGAACAGTAAATGCCAGAGAAGTATTTCAATACATCAAGCATACAAACACAAGATAATGAAATTCAGATAAAAACACTGAACCCACTAACAGTGAAGAAAAAAATTGGTGTTGCAATTACCCTGATTTCAAAAGAAAGAAAACAAAATAGAAGAGAATAGCCTGTCTGTATCCACCACACCTTCACAGGTGTAAATGTACTAATCCTGACTTTACTCAATCTTTGTGGAAAAGTATTTTAACCTCTAAGGGCCAGTCACTTCAAAAATAATATTGCATTAGGCTTCAATGTTACACCATAATGACATTTTTAAGAAGTTAAAACACACGATCAATATACAACTCAGACAACTGTGCTCCCTGTAGCTGCACACTGATCAATAATTCTTTAAGATCCACAAAAAGCTAGGGCTGAAGAGGGGCACATTGATACAGCAGTACAAACTAATATATCCATCTAGAAAAGAAAAACCTCCCTGTATCTGACTCCATGCACAGTGGGCAGACTGACACAGCAGTACAAATTGAGGCATCCGTCTAGAAAAGAAAAATGTCCCTGTATCTGACTTCATGCACAGTGGAAAAAGTTACCAGAATCTTCAATAGACTGTATGGGCTGTTGTGGATTTTTTCCTTAGTAAAATAAAATCTGTTTGTCTGCCCGACCAATATCAAATGGCCTCACTGTCACATCTGTACAGTGGATAGCTCTTTCCAGATGAGAATTGCCTTCAATAATGACATCCATACTGATAATAGCCTTAATCCATGGTCCAGTCTCTGTCTCTCACACACACACACACACACGCACGTGTACATGCACACACACACACACACACACACGCACATGCACACACACACACACACGCACATGCACACGCACACACACGCATACACACACGCATGCACACACACACACACACACACTTAGTGTAACAGTAATGTTACTCAATGAATAGCACATCCTCTAAATTTTCTTTTAAGTGGAACAGTTCCTTCCTCCATGCCTCTTTCCTTACTACAACTGCACCCCCAGGTGTGAGCACTGAAAACAGTAATGGTTCATAGCTCCATAATTGCATTATTGCTAGTTCTCTGACTGTATGCTTTACGATGTCTGCCAAAAGGTACTTGCCATTAATGTAAAAGCAAAGGATATTTCTCCATGAACTTCACTTTATTCTGAACACTTAAAAATTGACATAGCTCTTCCCTAATGTACTTTAAAACTTTGAACATAGTTATACCCAGCTCCTGGCATACAGAGATAAAGCCCTGGCTATAATTCTGACAACCCAAGTTCAAATATTAGAGTAGGTGCAGGAGAAGCTGAGCAGGTGAGGTTAGCAATAAGCAGTTAATGCCAGCTTGCCCATGGGAGGACAGGCTGGCCAAGGCACTGCTGACTCTGACAGGAGTTGCAGACCAGCTGGTACATAACAGGCCAGGATAACAATAATATTACAGTTTAATTAGGGGAACCCATCCACCTGGCTGTATGCAATGCACAAATGTGCACTCCCCCCCAGTGTAGCAGCAATTGCAGAAATCACAACTGCCATGAGGTGTAAGTTAAGTTTGGGAGAGGGAGCCCACCTGACCATGAACAGCCTACTTCCAAACACCTAACTTTTCTTTCCGGGGGAATGAAAGGGCTGGTTGGCACCCCCCTTACCAAGGAACAAATTGGCCATAGTCTCTTACCTTTGTTATGAAATGAACAGTGAGCTGGTCAACTGACCTATTTCAATAATAACCAAGTGCAAAATAAATGAAATCAGGAAATGAACGATATTAACAGGAATACAATACTGCAGCAGTGTTAAAAGTTTGCAAATAAACATAGAGTAAGTATAAGATTAATATATATATATATATATGTATATGTAAAATAAAGTAAAGGTGTATATTTTTACAACTTTATGTTGTTGAATAGGTATGTCTAGTTTAATTCAGTTGCAAAGTTTAAGTCAGTTAGAAGTATATGATTTGATAATTGTAGCACTAACCAGTATTACAAAAGTGTGTGCACATGACATAGTTATGTTGTACTGTATACATACCATATTAATGCTAATACATTTATTTATGTCTATTATATGGGGATGTTGAAGAAAGACTTGCTCTAAAGAAGATACACAAAGTTAAAAACTTTATTTTTATATTTTTATAAAGTGGGCAATTGTCAAAAACTATAAACTCTTGCAAGAAAAAAACATTTTTGTAGAGATTTTCAAATCTGTCTAGAAGCCCACAGAAAGGTGAAATTTGATGGAACAAGATACATGAGAATAGAGCCGCTGTTATTCACATACAGAAAATAATAAGTAAAAGCTATAATATAATTTGCAAATGTTGCAGTGTCAGGGTAGCACTGCCAGTAACTCAGTGACACAGCAAAGACATAAATGTATTCATGTGAATAATCCTTACATTTGGGATTTGTGAGTGTCAAATGCAGATAAGGGTCATTGTAAGGAACACGACAAATGTTAGAAGTGAAGCCATCTAAGAAACAATTCATTAAATCTCCTTGATGAAACTTCAGTGATTGAAATTACATCCTCATGGAGATATAACCTACCCCAACATGCTGTCGAATTATAGCTGGCAATAGTGCAGAAGGGTCTCTTCCTGAATTAGGGGTTTCTCAGGTGTTCTTCCTTTCCACCAGCTTAATCAGCTGAAAGATTTGCAGATAAGGGTCTACCTTGACCTGGCCAAAGCCTTCGACACTATTCCCCACTCAGGCATAATAGATAAACTCTCTCAACTAGGCATCAATCCATATGTTACCAGACAGGTAGCCAACTGGCTCACTGATATAACTCGCCTAGTCAAAATAGGGGAAGTCACCTCAATCAGTAGACCCCGGATTGAGTGGCATACCCCAGGGTTTGGTCTTGGGGCCTCTGTTGTTTGGGATATACTTTTCTGATGTACAGGCCAAAACCAGTGGGCTATGGCTGACCAAGATTGCAAATGAATGCAAGTTGGGAGCTGTCATCAATTCCCCTAGTGATGTGGACATCCTCCAAGAGGGTCTCACCCAAACAAATGACTGGGGCAGAAACATGGCCTCAAGCTGAATACAAAAAATGTATCATCATCCCCTTTAGGGAGAGAGATGTCCCCACAAATTATCACATTAATGACAACATTCTAAGCATACAGTCTGTCTTGAGTGATTTGGGCACCCAGATTGATAGCAGCCTGAATTTTGACCACAATGTTGCTTCCATTGTACAGAAAGCTTTCTACATGGCCCACCTCATAAGTAAGGGTATCTCATCCAGAGACAAGGAGGTCTTGGGCTTAGGGACAATAGCCTAGTAACTGATCAGATTTTTTTTTTAAATTAAGCGTTTCTTTATTTTATTTATGTATACTGTTGATGTTGTACACAAGGGGGACTGTTGGTGGGGATATGCGGTCACCTATGAGCGATCTCGCTCATTTCATACCCCTTCCTGCTGATCTTCATTGCGGGGGCATGTTTATTCTGATAGCTCTGCTCTCAGACACGCCCCCCTGCACTCTTACATGCACCGTGTAAGCCTAGAAGTTCAGGCATCATGCCTCATTATTATGCATGGCACGTTGCCGTCCTGCTCCTAAACGGCCGCCTCCTTGCAGGACTAAGCTAGTCCTGCACAGAGGAATAGTAAATCCGGGGGCATATCCCTCAGCTGTCTAAAATTTTGTAGAATATCCCCAGTTTTGCTTCATATTTTGCCCTGTCCATCATAACATTTTTGATTTTCTGATCAATTGCTGAGGATTATGTTCAGTCAGTAATGCCAGACATTAAAGTGTTACACTTCTTATTATTCGGAAAATGTGTGTTGATGCAAAATATGTTATTCTATCTACATTTTAAGTGAATTAGAGCAATATTTAAAAAGGCCCTTGATATTTGCCCTTTGCCCCACCCCCAACCATTAGTTTTGGCTTTGTCCAGATTTCTTGAATAAAGATGTTGAGAGGTATAAATATAACTAATGGAAATGAAGCCTTTATTCGTGTGGGTTCCCAGGTGTCTTCATTCAGCAGAGATTTCAAAAATCCCTCTGTATCATATCAAACCATGTGTTACAATGTTACATGTATTTCTAAGGCAAAGACCTCAGATGAGATCACTATAGGCCTTGCTGCAATCAATCCTAGTATGGTATACCATAGCAATGAACCATAAGTCCAAACTCTTTTTAAAACTTAGAAGAGTTTCCTCCTGCTGATTTTCATCGACTTCCCACTCAAAAGTGAAAAAATAATGCTCCCAATTTTAAATTTACCATCCCTAGCTTAACCACAGTAGTGTTATCCCTAATAACTTTTCCACGGATAACAAAATTCAGACACAAAGTACTACACATATTTTCATTCTCTAAACAGGTATATGCTCACATCAGAGTGTGGTTTTAGGTTTTTCAGTCACTCATGATAACTGGTATCCCTCATGCCATGAACTCTCCCGGTGAAAAATCTGTGTAGTTTTTCTATTTTTATTTATTTATTTTTTTTGTAATTTAGAATATATACAAAATTCACTCTCATACTCCATTATAGGTCTTACTATGGATTTGTATATTTTTATCAGTACCTTTCCATCCCTAATGGACATCACCCTAAATGTAGTGCACACAGTAGCATTGCATAATTACAAGACCTTATTTATATGGCCAGACTGCATAAGCATTATTTTAGAAATTCTAACCCCTTTCCATGAAAAAGTGTTTCTTTAGGTATCGTTGAGAATGTGCTGACTGAAAACGGGATCCCCAGAATAATATATTTGGAAGTATCAGTGGGGGAGAATGTATACTGAGCCAAAATTGCAGTAGCTCAGTGTATTTCCCTACTCCAAGATACCATGATCTCACTGTTTACCACTTAAGTAGCAAGAGTGTAGGGACCACAATCCAGATTGGAGGGTGTAATGGGGGGGGTCAAACAATAACCCAATCTCCTTTTAAAACAACCTAGCATCCTGTATTTCTCCGGGTTAAATATCTTCAGTCCCTATTTTCAGCAAGCCTATTACTCATATAGAAGCTCATTTTAACACTACTTTACATCAGCACTAGTTATACTAGTAAATGCTCATTAGTTAATCATTGCTGGATTCAAACTAAGTCCACAATCTAGAGAACACTTTATCAACTGCCAAAGCCACAGGAGAAATCTTAAGGCAAAAAAAACAGTGTACATTGTGTCTATGAGGTAAATAACTTAACCATTATGCCATTATGCCAATCCTCAAAAGTAATAAAGTAACCCATACCCTTTCTGTTAGGGGTTGTGGGATCTTTCACATCCACCTGATGTACAGCCAAGTCAGGCAGATGACGCCTCAGTTTCATGTTTCGTCTGAAGGATTTCACACTCAGGAGTGCAACACCCCTTATGCTGCGCCACAGTGTCAGTACTGGAAAATTAATCTAACTATCTGGCATGGAAACAGAACCCACAACATTCTGTTCTTCTAGCACCAAACCTGTTAAGCTACAGAGATTGTTTGTTGAGCATCAGAGAATGCAAGCCTAACTCAACTTCCCCTTGCCCACTTCTCCTGTCTCAACAATAGATATATATATATATATATATATATATATATATATATATATATATAGTTTCTCAGCATTGACCACTGCCCTTTACATTTCACATACAAAATCTAAAAGTAAAATATTCTCCAAGAACTATCTCCTACAGACCAAAACCTCCCAAAGATAACTAAACTGACTTCCAAGAAGGCTACACACTGATCAAAAGCTTAATATTCACTCTTCCAGTGTCAAAAAGAAACTCAGAAATAAGAGTTAGTAATTCTGCCAAATTAAGTAAAATTCATATACTGCTTGGATGCCAACAAAGATATAAAGATAAGATATTTAGAGAACCTGAAAGAAAATCAGCTTGAAAAGGTGAAGAGAAAACACAGAATGGGAAGACTCCTGTATCTGTTCAGCAAAAAGCAGTTCAAGCTTCAGCTTTGGTATGACAAATGGCTTCCAATAATTTAGAGGAAAAAAATAAATCAAATATACTCAGAGATAATTAAAATAAATGAAAAATTGAAAGAGTATATCAACTGAAATAACAAAAGGCTGGAAAAAATAGAAGAAACTTTAACTAGCTCTTTGGATGAGTTGATAAATGTGCAAAAATCAGAGGCTGAAATGAAGAAAAGGCTGGCTGAATATGAGACTTCTCAAAAAAGCTGTTTCAAAAATAGTAGCGTTAGAAGACAGAACATGCAAGGAAAACTAGAGATTTTATGCTATACACCTGAACAGGTATTCCACAGTGGGATTTGTTAATTGAATGGGCACATATTGAGTGTATGTTTCAAACCTGAACATGAGAAAGCAACCAAAACCTATATTAGTAAAGATGGAATCATACCAGCAAAAAATGGTGCATACAGCCTACCTTGATCTTGCGATAGCATTTGATACAATACCCCACTTGGGCATTGTCAACAAGCTTATGGAACTAGGTATAAACCTCTTTATAATATGCTGGATAGCTAGCTAGCTCACTGATAAGACTTAGGAGGTTATAATCAGTGAGGCCACCTCTACACAGCAGCTGTTTACCAGTGGAGTCCCCCAGCGCTCTGTGCTGTGCCCACTCCTCCTTGGCATCTATTACTTGGATGTCAAAGCCAATGTCAAAGGTCTTTAGCTAACCAAGTTTGAAAATGATTGCAAACTGGGAGCAGTCATTGAATCTCCCCATGATAAGAACACCCTTCATGAAGGTCTAATACAGACAAATGCTTGGTGCCAAAGTCATGGCTTAAAACTCAATGCCAGGAGATGTATTATAGTACCGTTTGGGAAGTTTGCCTCCCCGGCTAACTACTTCATCAATAAAGCACCCATAAAAGTTGATTTACTAGTCAGGAATCTAGGAACCCATGTAGATAGTAACTAATAATAGCCTTTGACCAACATGTGTGCAAGGTAGTAAGAAAATCCTTCTATGTTGCTCAACTTATAAGACAGGAAATGGCATCTGGGTCCAGTGAGGTCATCATACCACTGCACTCGGCCCTCATTAGACCCATCATAGAGTATAATGTCCCCTTCAGTATGTACCTCACCAGACACATGCAGCAACTGGAATGCCCACAAAGGTTTCTTACAATATGAATATAAGGAGTACAGTTAAAGTAAAGTAAAGATGCAATCATATCAGCAGAAAGAGTTAATCCTGACAAAACTGTAGCAGAAGGTAAACATATTAAAAACTGGAGAAGCACAGTATTTGTGGAAAATGATTATTCACTGCACAACAGGTAAAGAGAAGCAAATTTATCCCAGCAACCAGGGAATGTCAAGAGTAAGATGTGAAATTCAAGCTGCTGTAGCAAATGTCTTCTGAATACTTTTTTTTCTGGAGGATCAAGATATTTTTGATGCTAAACACTCTAAGGAGAAACTACAAAAGTTTATCCAAGAAAAAGTGAGACTCTGCTTCTCATTCTTCTGACAATAAAGCTCATAGAGGGACTTTGCCAGTGAAATATTTTTCAATGTTCCAATAGAAAATGCTTGAGAGACAGAAAAAAAGCACAGGATTTGACTAAAAGAATCAGGAGTACCTTGGATTTGAACCACAGTCTCTCTTTGAGAGATAGAGAGGAACAAGAAGACGACCAGCAAAACTGAAATTAGTAAATAGATGTGAGATTATTAATCATAAATCATAGTTGTAAAATATGGCTTTGCAAGAAAAAGTGTCCGAGAAAGATTGGACTTTCTTTGACTTTGTTAAACTTGTGGGTGAACTGTAAAGCACATACCTCACTTTATATCATTAATGTTTAGAAGGACACTAAAAGGGGAAACAGTAACTTTAAGTGAAACAGTTTTAGTTCTTACCAATATCTATATAAATCATATGTGATATAAACTGCATGTTATGTAGTATAACAGTTTTGTGTAGTATTCAGGTATTTAGATGTGGGGGAGTCTTTTCAGTGATTGTTGTGTGTGATAAAGACATTAAAGCAAACACATAATGTTTTAGTTGTAAGAAATACAGGCTTTAAATGTAACAGGAGAAGAAAGGCTAGACAAAAGCATGTTTGAGTTAATATGTTGTGCTGTTGGGTTGTTGGGGTGTAACAGTGCACTGATTATATTATATGCAGAGTTGAGGTATTTTCTCTTATTTTGGAAAATGATGATGGTCTAGATTAATGCCATTTAATTATTCTATAAACAAGTGTTTTTGTAAGCCAGTAGTCTTGAAAAATAAGACAAAATGGTGAAAGTCATGAGAACTGCTAAGCTTTTGCATAAGCAAAGATATTAGCTTGTTTTTTCCTCATTAGCAAATGTTCAGTGGGAGTAAAATAGTTTAAAGCTGAAGGCAGCTCTACATTCTGTTTTCTCCTGGGTTAAACTTACAAAGATTCTTTCATGCATCTGCAGAGTTGTTATCTGCTTCTTCTCTCTCACTGCTAGCTATGTTTCCTTAGAGATGAGCTTTCTGCAGGTATAAGCAATTAATTTTGACACTTTCGAGCATTCATTGCAGAGGGAAATGCAAAATATAAAGCCACAAGAGTGAGCAATACAGTGAAAAATAAAGTTTGAAGTTATTGGCAATGAATAAGAGATACCAACCTCCCTAGCAACCTTAATACTTAAATGTATTTAATAGAACAGCATATAATTTAGTTTTATTTAAAGACAGCCTATGCACGTTTTCTTAAGGCTAAAAAGTAATGTTTTCTGAAAGTATACAATTTTTTTTTTCTCAACTTGGAGGGAAATAAAGATATAAAAAGAACAGACACCAATTAAGGTAGATGGGAGCATAGGCTGTAACGTCCTTTAGCACGTGTAACCTTAATTTTAGGATATGTAATGCCTATGAGTGCAGCTCTCAATTCAGGGTAATTGTTCCAATCTGGAGGGTTCAACTTCATTTTTTGAAGATGTACATAGTTTTGTGTGTTTCTTCTAAGTTAATAGTTTATGGGGTGTACTTAAAATGCATTTTTGTTTGGGGGTTTCATTAAAACAAAATGTCTTGAAAAATGTTACAATGTTTCAAGTGGAGATGACAAGAAGCAACTGTATAAAAGATCAGCCTTCCAAATATTAGCACTTCTATGTAACACAAAAGTTTTAATACACATTCAAAAAAATGTCATGTTTAATAGATGAAAACAATAACTTCTTATCATAATGGCTATGCTATGCATATTATCTTGGAATGTAAATGGCCTTACAGGTATAGACAAAAAAGAAAGAATATTAAATTATATTTAGAAATGCAGAGTGCAAATGGCAATGCTGCAGGAGACACATTTAAAAAGAAATGGACGTGTGAATTTGATAAAGAGAGGATATTCAGTAGAATATTAGGGCAAAGGAAGCAGAGATAAATTATACTAATCCCTAGAGAAGCTCCATTACTTATAGAAAGGGGGTTAATAATGGTCGATTTGTGGTTGTAAGGGGCTACTGGCAAGGGAGGAGGACTACACTGACATGTACTTATATTCTATCTAAAACTGCTATTACTGACCTTAAGAAAATATTGGGAGAAATAATCAGCTTTCAGCAGATAATATTACTTATAGGTGGGAACTGAACTTTATTTGCATCAGTGAGGATGCATCTGGGGGTCCTAGAAAAGAAAATATAACAAAAGCAGGTAGATATCTGAAGAAATTTATAAAACATTTGGTATAGAAAAAGGGAATTCAGTAGTAGAAACTCAAAGACAATGTTCATATTATACCCCAAGGTATAATAACTGGGCTACACTAGACAGAAATTATATTTCCCAGGAACATGTGTACTCAACTGAAAGATTTGTTACACGTTCAATAACTATTTTATTTTATGGACAGTAAAAACTATGATAAAAATGCAGGGTAATGAAGTGAAAAATGAGATACTGGTGCTTTCTCACCTATGTGTTAAAAAGAGAGGAATTAAAGGCATGGGTAGTGGAAATTGTTTAAGATTTATTAGGGAAGATAGATATTTCTTTAGAAGTTATAGACAGTGAGTGGGATAAAATGAAAATGGAATTTAAAAACAGGGAAAGAGATATGGTTAAGAAGTCAGAGGAATTATTTAGGGGGGCTGACAAACATTAAAGTATTGCAAAATAAGGGGGATCTCATAGAACAAGAAAGATGCTCAATTGCAGAGTGTTAAAGAGAAAAAAAGAAGTATCTGGATAATATACATTAGTTTAGAAAGATTGGTGTTAAGTGACTATTTTTTGATAATAACTCCAGAGCACAAAAATGTTTACCCCAATAACTTAGGCAACAGAAAGTAGAAAAGATTGTCGCCAAACTTGGGGAACCTATACCAGAAAAAATAACTGGAGATCCTATGGAGGTATTAGAGATATTTCAGACTTTTTATGAAAATTTCTATAAGGCAGAGAAATTCGGAAATCAGGAAAGAGCAAAAATGGAAGTATTTATGGAAGATTTAATTATGCCAAGATTAGAAGTTTGTGAGGATCAACAACAGTTAAAATAGAAGGAGATTACATACAATGGTGATGTATAATCAATCTGTAGGGAGATTTCCAGGGACAGATGGTATTCCTGCAGAAATTTGGACGTTAGGAGGGAAGAAAGTGATAAAGATCTGGAAGGTTTTCTTTAACAGTATTTTAAAAAGAGGGGAAGTACCAACATTTTGGAAGAAAGCTATGGTGAGTGTAATAACTAACGACAGTAAAAACCCATCAGACCCAGCATCATATTAACCTATTTCAATTTTAAACCATGATTATAAAGTGCTTATGTCTATACTAGCTAAAAGAATGACAAGGGTGATGCCAAAATTGAGATATGGATCAATGTGGTTTGTGGAGGGGAGGGAAATATTTGACAACATTAATAACACAATGATGTTCCAGATGGAAGCAAAATATAAGAAAATATCACTGCTGTAGGCAGGTCTTGATGCAAAAAAAGCATTCTACAAAGTAAGCTGGGACTTTATGAGTAGGGCAATGGGAACACTTGCATTCTCTGATATAATAATAGGGTTAATTAGGAAGATATATGAAGAATCAGAGGCAAGAATTAAAGTGGGAGAGCTCCTCTCTGATAAATTGTGTCTTAACAGTGGAACCAGACATGGGTGTCCCCTTTTCCCATTGTTATTTACTTTATAATTAGAGGCATTATCAAAGAAAATGAGGGACTCAGAAATTCAAGGATACAGTTGGTATGATAATCAAAAGGAGTTTACTTTATTTGCAAATTATATTATTTTGTGCCTGATAAATACAGAAAAAGACATCTCAGTGTTGTGGAACAGTCCGAGACAGTTTCAAATCTTTTCATGATATAAACTAACTGAAGATAAAACAAAGGCTATAACTGTAAATTATGTACCCACATATGAATTGGGTCAGCAATACCCATTATGTATTTAGGAGTATGGATTAAAAAGGCTTCTGGCATGGTTATTTTAAGGATATGTGGGAAGAGACTAAACAAAAGATAATACAAAGAATGAGAAACTGGAAGATCTTGCTTATCTGCTTGTATAGTAAGATACAAGCAGTGAAATGTTTTAGTTCCTTTAATTTTACATACAGGTCAGGCATATTTTTTGCAACCAGATGAAAAGTTGTGGACAATAATTAATAAAGAGTTGAAGGAATTTATCAGAGTGGGGAAGAGGGCAAGAGTTAAGTGGGATAAGTTGATTCTTCCAGTAGAAGAAATTGGTTTAGGATTATCTGATTTGAAAGGATAATTTAGTGCTACACAAGGCTCATATTTATAACACAAGCAGAAATATATTATTCAGAGTGGAAAGGGATAATGAAACAGGAAATAAGGAGATAGTTGGATTTTGGATGCAAATCTTAAAGGAGAATAATAATAGCCATACAGAATATTATAGTCATAAAGTAGCAGAAAGTGTTCTAAGAACTAAACCTGCATGAGAATGGAGAGAGGAGATTTCTGATAGGGATAATTGCAACTAATGGTATGGAGAATAGGCAAGAGGGGGCTAGGATTTACTGGAGAAAACTGGAAAAGGAAACAAGGTATTGAGAGCAAATAGCTAAAGAGGGAAAGGTAATAGAACAGGATAAGATGAAGAAGACAACTGGACTGCAGGCTAGAGACTGTCTTCCCTACCAGGGATTGATATCAGAGTACAGAAAAAGAGAAAGGGATAGGGAAATCCTAAGTAAAAGAACTGCTTTGCTAGAGTTTTTAGTTGAATCTAAAGCAGAAGCCACTGTTATAAAATGGATAAGACGTAGGGTGTACAAAATATTGCATAACTGCAAGAATTGATCAGAGGAGTTTGAAAAAGATTGGGAAGAGAGACTGGATAAGCAATTTACAAGGGTATCAATGGGAGGACATATGTATGGCTCCCACATATGCAACAAAGACCATAAGGTTTAGGATTTTTGCTTGGAAGTGTTTGCATAGATATGTTATACTCCAAACAGACTTCAAATTATGTTTTTCTCAGGTAGATAACAAACATTGGAGGTGTGATGGGGAAGAAAGATGTAACTAGGAACATATGTTTTGGGAGTATACTGAGTAGACAGATTCTAAAAATTCCCTACAGAGTACTTTGTCAGAAATATTGGTTGAACAAATGGGTGTAACTATGGAAAGAACTCTTGAGCTGGGACACAGGACCTAAATTGCCTAGATCATAGTAAGGCCTTGTTAAGTTTAATTCTGGTGGCTGTCAAAAAAAAAAACAATTATTAGAAAATGGAAATCAAAGTCTAAATTTCCTGTATCTGAAGTATGGAATATTGTAACAGAGACAAAAGAAATGGAAGTGAGATCTTTACAAAAGGGAATAGCAAACTACATAGAAATAAATGGAAATTGTGGGACTAATACATGAAGAATTATGTTCAGGATGAGGAGGTTTAATGAAAGGCAGGAAATGAGCAATTATGATCATATGTGATGTATAATGTATGTAATTGGAAACATTAATATGGCTTGATTTAATTTATATTAATGTATGTTTATGTATGTCTAAAGTGATAATTTAAGAAAGGTTTTAAAATAAAACTAAACAGAAAGCTCATATTACAACAATAGACTTGTCTCCAGTTCTCAACCTCACCAATTCAAACTTTGCTGCCAACTAATTCTCAAACTTTTACTACACCTTCAAAATACATACTTTCCCATAATCTGTAGACTATTTAAACATAATAAGACTGACTCTTTCTCTAAATAATTTTTAATGATAATGAATTTACATGATGAAGCTTGAAAATTCTGTAAAAATGACCCAACATCTGACTCACAGGAGCAATGCATTAAGTTATAGAACATTACTAAACAAGCCAATAGCAGGAATAAAGCCAAGTACCGCAAATCAAAACAAATTACCCTCCTTCACTTCTCAAAAAAGTTCTGGTGTAAGGTAAATAACTTATCAGGTAGAAATGTACTGAAAAAAAGCCTTCCTCTCTTGACCACATTCTTTGCTCTAATAGAAACCTCTCACCTGCTGATTTTCTCACAGAATTCTCTAATCTATCCATGCAGCAGAACATTACCTCTTCAATATAAAGTCACCCAAATCCCCCAGAATACCTCTCACTCTACTGCTTCTCCAAAATCACAAGCAAATTGCATTTATACTAGAAGGGATTCCTCTCTGCTTTCCCTCTGGTCCTGATAAACCCTGCCCTTGGTTTCTATACCACTGTAAAGATTCTGTAATCACCCCACTAAAACACATCTCTAACATTAGCCTTACAACCAAAACTATACACTGTACCTGGAAATCAGCCTTTGTTGGACCTGCATCAAAAGATCACGAATTTGCCTTAGCATCCCAAGTCCTTCCCATCTCAATACTTCCTACCCTTGGTAAAATCCTGTAAAAAAATCATTTGCAACCAACTCACTATTTACCTTGACAAATATCACTTACTTTTTCAGACATATCACAACTGTGAATGTTTCCTGGACACTCAGTGATTTAGTTATTTGGCGGTTGTTTATTGTTTAATCTGTACTAGAGAGTTACTTTTGCTGTGATCTTATATTACGAAATTCCAGGATCATTCATCTTGTGGCAGAAGGTGTTTAACCTGGTTTCTCTGAATTGGGAACCACTCCAGAAGGCTTAAGAGATGGTTATTTATTGGCTGGAGAAAATATAATTCATTTTTCAAGCTTTTGTTTTTCCCTGCTATAAATCAGGGAGTTTGCAAGGCTCTGTGCTCACTTCCAAAGTAGCCAGAGACTTAGTTGTTTGGTAGTTTGCTGTTTAAACTGCATAAGAGAGCTACTTTTGCTGTGCTCTTTCTTTAAGAAATTCCAGGATTATCCATCTTGTGGCAGAAGGTGTTTACCTAGTTTCTCTACTACATTAGCAGCTGATGGCATCCCTGCTGAATACCTTCAGTTGGCTGCCAGTGAACTTGCCTTCCCAATATCCATCCTTCTAAACAGATCTGTCACAGAAACCTTAATACCACCCATCTGGAAGACCTCCTATATTATCCCCCACCACAAAGGCAGTACCTCCACTGACCTCATCAACTATCACCCCATAGCCATCCTGTCTCCTCTAGCTAAAATATTTGAGAAATGTATACACCAGCAACTAATGCCATACCTGCTCAACAACCAACTTCTCTCACCTACTCAACATGGATTTCGGCTTGCTCACAGCACAACCACCACCCTACTCTCTTTCACAAACCTCATCAACCAAAACAAACACACAAGCAAACTAACAACTGCCATATTCTTGGATCTGTCAAAGGCCTTTGATATGGTCAGTCAGGTCTATATCAGCTTATCAAAAGCTGATAAGAGCGAACGCTCTTTGATCAAACCCTAAACATCAAACAACCAAGATAGCGAAGACACAGAACAGCAATTTTTTTTCCCAGGGAAAAAAAAACGCTGGACCATTTTTGGGAGTTTGCCATTTCCTCCACGGTGGTGCAGTCTTGGAGTTGGTCTATTTAAGTGTGTGGGGGGATTATTTTGTGTTTTCATTTTTTTTTTTTTTGTGTGTCTTCGCTATTATGGTTGTTTGACGTTTAGAGTTCGATCAAAGAGTGTTCGTTCTTATCAGCTTTTGATAAGCTGATATAGACCCATGGTCAGCCACCTAAAACTAGTACAAGCCCTTAATGATCTTGGCCTTAGTAACCAAGCATTAGCTTGGTTTCAGAACTATCTACAAGGAAGATAACAAGCAGTTTGATGGGACAACAACCTATCCTTACTGCTACCCATCACCACAGAAGTCCCACAAGGATCCATTTTAGTTTCCCTCCTAGTCTCCATTTTCACTAATAACTTCCACAGCATCTGTCAAGATGCAACAGTTACACAATACACTGATGACTCAACACTTGTCTGTTCAGCCAACGATCCACAGAAAATTATCTCTATCACCCAAAAAGCCTTCCATACCACCAAAAACTGGTTTCTTAACAAAAACCTAATACTACATCCCCCCCAATAAAAACTGCTGCTATTTACACCTAACAAATCTACCACGATACCCAGTCCATTTAATATTGTGCCCAGGGATGGAACTATCATCTCCCCTGACACTCATACTAAACTGCTAGGAGTGACCATTGATAATAACCTCAAATTTGACCAGAACATAAATCAAACTATTAGAAATAGCCACAAAAAATGGGCAGTCTATATAAAATAAACTATTTCTAACACAACCTGTTAAGATAACAATTGCTCAGACTAACCTCCTTTCCACACTCTTCTATGTCTCACCCATTTTCACCAACCTACCCAAGACCGAAATCGCCAAACTCAACACCTGTTACAATCAAATTGTGAAATTTGCTACCGGTGCCCCCTATCAAGCCCACCACTGCCATTCCCTAAAACAATTGGACTGGCTTGAATTCCCTAATCTCCTACACTATCATCAACTTTCTTTTGCCCACAATCTCCTACTACTCCCAGATAAAATTCCAGCACTGGCCAATCTACTAGAACTATAATCAAAAACTAGACAACTTTGCTCTAGTGAAAAAAAAACTAATGAAGGTCACCAAGACCAACAACACAGCAGGGGACTCCCTTTTCCCTAACTACATAGGCAAAATCTGGAATGCCCTGCCCTCTGATATTACCTCAGCATCTCAAAGGTTACATTTAAAAGACTCCTGAAAGAACACCTAAAACACACATGGATATGCACATGTTCCCCACCTGGCTGACCTTCCTAATCCCCCCACACATTCTTCCCTTCCTCCTGCCCTCTGACTCAGCTTCATCTCCAAAAATATGCAGCCTTTCTAGCTTCCTCCTAGTCTCACCTTTATTTCTAACCCTCTGGCCAATACCCATATAGATAGTGGCTTTAAATCACTGCTAGGACACCCTGTTATATATCTGCTAAACTTTACTTTTCTCTTTACACCTCTACCCTTACTTTATATGAAAGCTACTTACATTTTCCTGCTTTCTTACCTAACCTTTTATCCAATCACCCAACTCAGTCTCTTTTCCTGCTACTATACTTCCTACTATGTCCAACCTTGCTCACTTTGCTACTATATGCTATACTCCCTACTATGTCTAACTTGCTCACATCACAACTGTATAAAGTAAAAGAACGCAGCCTCTACTCACAGTGTTCACCATTATGTAATGCCTCCACCTAAAAATGTAAAAGATGTGTTCATTTTATGTAAATTTGTTAAATCTTATGCTTCAATGCTATGTTACTAGTCAATGTTAAGTTTGGTGCTACCTATGAAAATTGAATGCTTCTGTATACCCCTTATATTTTGCTTAAAACTTAACTGTGAAGCTTTTCTCCCTGGGCCTCTGCTGAAAATGGATATGCATCCAATCGGACTTTCATGGTCAACAAATGTAAAATAAATAAAAAAAATACTCCAGGGAGCTTAAAATGTGGTTGTTTATTGGCTAGAAGGCATAGGACTCAAAGCTGAAGCTTTTGTTTTTCTCTACTATAAATCAGGTGGTTTGCAAGGCTCTCTGCTCACTTCCAGAGCTCAGCAATATTTTTCAGGTGTTTCAACAACATCCAGAGCCTTCCAGGCTAAGACAATATTTTCTTGATTTTCTGCACTTATACGTGCTTTATACAGTGATTACTACTGTTTTGAGCATTTTAAGCATATATTTAATCTTGTGGAAAAAATAGTAATTTCTGTGTTTGTTGGGTTTTCTATTTCTGTTTGCTTGCAAATCACTGTTCAGAGGGGTGAATTAGCCTCAGACTTCATTGTTTGGTGGTAGTTTGTTGTTTAAACTGCACTAGATATCTACATTTACTGTGTTCTTGTATTAAGAAATTCCAGAATCATCCACCTTGTGGCAGAATATGTTTACCTGGTTTGTCTGAGTTGTGTAGCTCTCCTGAGAACGTAACGTGCAGTCATTTATTGGCTAGGAGGCATAGGAGTCAGTTTCAAGATGTTGCTTTTTTCTGCTATAAATCAGTGAGTTTGCAGGGCTATGTGCTCACTTCCAGAACTCAGCAATGCTTTTAAAGGGTTTTAACTACATCCAGAGCCAGCCAGGCTAAGATAATAATTTCTCGATTGTCTCCAGTTGTACTTGCTTTATACAGTGGTTGATATGTTTTTTTCAGCATTTTAAACTATTTATTTAGCTTGTGACAAAAATAGCCTTTTTTTCTGTTTGTTGGCTTTTCTTGTTCTATTTGCCTCATTGTCACCCTGCAGAGGGGCGAGTAAGCCAGGGACTTAGTTGTTTGGTAGTTGTTTGCTGTTTAAACTGCACTAGAGAGCTATGTTTGGTGTACTCTTACATTAAGAAATTCTAGGATCATCCATCTTGAGGCAGAAGGTGTTTACCTGTTTTTTCTGATTTGGGGAGCACTCCAGGGCGTTTAAAAAGTGGTAATTTATTGGCTAGAGGGTAAAGGAGTTAGTTTTCAAGCTTTTATTTTTCTCTGCTAGAAATCTGGGAGTTTGCAAGGCTCCGTGCTCCTTCCAGAGTTCAACAACACTTTTCAAGCATTTCAACTGCATCCAGAGGCATCCAGGCCAAAATAAGAGTATTTTCTTAATATTCTGTACATGTAGTTGCTTTATACAGTGACTGATACTGTTTTTTGAGGATTTTTAAAGCATTTGTTTAATTTGATAGTAAAAATACTTTATTTCTGGGCCACCAAATTGCTTTGCAGAGGGGTGAATTAGCCAGGGGCTTAGTTGTCTGGTAATTGTTGTTTAAGCTGCACTACAGAGCTACTTTTGCTGTGCTCTTCCATTAAGAAATTCCAGGATCACCTGTCTTGGGGAAGAAGGTGTTTATCCAGTTTCTCTGGGTTAGATAGCACTCCAGGGAGCTTAAAATGTGGTCCTTTATTGCCTAAAGGGCATACAAGTCAGTTTTCAAGCTTTTGTTTCCTATGCTATAAATCAGGTGAGCTTGCAAAGAGCTGCCATTGCTCTGTGACACTTAGCAGTGCACTGTATAGTAGCAAACACCTAGGCAATAAAATTTCTTTATAAAGTTAGGATTAGCTCATAAACCTGTTAAACCATGTGACATTGCACTGAATTAAGCTAAAAGCAGCTAACTTGTGCACTGAATAGCACTATCATATCTTAGCACTACATAAAATATCTTTAACCCCAGAAACTACCCTAGAAGACCCCTGTTAAACCCCAATTCTTAATCCTAAACAGTTTGCCCTATTACATGGCTAGACAACATGGATATCCAATTTCCTAATGCCTCTGTGGCCAGCCTGGTAGATTTGGGTATCCTAAGGCAACGTAGCCATTTCTCATGTTCTCAGACAATGAGTTAAGCATTAAAGAAAATAACACTTCCCAAAATCACTGTGTTTAATGACTATTCTAAATTATCCCTGCATGTAATCCTTATTGTTGCCTTCATGACCTTGGATATGGGTGGAAAAGATCTGCATGTATTAATCCACTTACCTAGTTTAACACTTACCTTCCCTTTTGTAATATCAGTGGCTCAACAGGAAACAAAGCACACTTGTCTTTAGTGCTAGAAGATAAGAAGGCTGTGGGTTTTATTTCCACACCAGGTGATTAGATTAATTTCCCATTGCTGACACTGCAATGCAGCATAAGGGGGTGCTGCACACCTGAGTGTGCCATCCTAAGGATGAGGTGTTAAACCATGATCCCATCTGCCTTAGTTGGTAGTAGTTTAGGAGATGTAAAAGATCCCACAGCACTTATTAAAAAGAGTAGGGAAAGCTCCCCTCTGTCCTCCTCACATTTTTTGTAGTTAGTATAAATACTACCTGAGATCACCCCCAGAAAATATGCTACTAGCCTACTGGGATTAACCGGGTCAACAAAGGATAGATAGACAGATAGATAGATAGATAGATAGATAGATAGATAGATAGATAGATAGATAGATAGATAATGATACACTTTCAGAAATAGTTATAAGTGGGTGATGTGTGAGCAATGTCATTTCTGTGGACAGGCGTGAGGTAATTACTATTATTATTGTTGCGCATTCTGAGGCAGTTAAGTGGTTTTGTGTGGTTTTGTGGGAGCTCATTGACTGTACGGAACAAGTACAGGAGATAATTGGAAGCCCATGATGAAGGAAAGGGGTGGTACGGGACAAGATTAGGAATTATCCATACTCTTCCTGACTCCCCAGAATTCCCACAACCATTAAATGCAGCTCTACTGATTCACTTTTCCTTTACTTCCTGGCATCTGAGAACATTGCGCATAAGAGATGAGAGCCGGGGATTGTAAGGAGTCAGTAAATATTAAGTTTCATGTTTGAAAATGAGCCTGCTTCTTTGTAGCATGGTCTGCTTGGGATTAGCAGCAGCACCCACCAAAGACATTGGAGTGTGTAATGTACTTAACCTGAGATTATAGTTTATTTTATTTATTTATTTACTTAAAGTTTAGTAATCAAAGTAGAATGACAATGATAATTTTCAGGCTCAGCATGGCTGAAATGCAACCACAGAAACAATAAACTTTAATCAATATTAATTCAACAGTGGTAATGTAAGAGTAAGAATTCAGGGAGGTATTACTCAGGATAATATGTAGCATAAACTAACACAATCGTATGTAGAAGTGGTACAAGAATTCAGTCAGCAAAACAGGTACAAAAAAGTACTTGTACACTGTCATTTCATCATAGTATAATATTTCCATGCAGAAACTAATGTCCAAAGAGCAAAGTGTTTACATTATATCTGGTGGACATCGGATGTAAAGAAGAGTGAGTTATGAGTCAAATTATTGGAAAAGAGGGAGCTAAACAGAGAAAAAAAATGAAAAAAAGAAGTTTAAGGGGACAAGTTTACTGGTAAACCAGGGTGCACTCACCTGATGAAGCACTGAGTAGACACTGGGCCTCAATGGTCCATCAAACAGGCCCCTTATAGTGTGCCTGAGCAAGTTAAGCAGACCTGAGAGAGTAACTACAAGGGATGTTACATCTAGGATTAAGCAATGAGTCCAATAGTTTACCTCTCTTTTAATGTATCTCATTACAAAAAAAATCAGCTAATAAATAAACATATTGTTTAATTTTTAATTTACAGTTGTTGTTGTTGTGTCTTTCGGCTTATCCCGGTTAGGGGTCGCCACAGCGGAACTCCGGTCCGCTAATGTTTGGTAGTGGATTTTTACATGCCAAGTTACCAGCCCTGATGCACAACCTTCAACGAAAGCACACCCATTCATGCATGCCTCCACACAGAAGACGCTCTAGCTGAGAATCGAATGCAACAACGTCTTGCTGTGAGGCGACAACGCTACCACAGCACCACTACCGCATATATTCCTGACAACTAATCCAAAATAGTCTTACATTCAGGAAGCCAGCAAGTGAATTAAGGGGTGGGTAGTAGATAAGGGCATCAGCCAAGGGGACCCACCACAATTGTCCAAATTGGGCCCTGTAATTGTTAGGGCTGGCCCTGTCTATAGCACTCCTCCATACTTACGCATAGGTTCCTCCTTTCCAATTCAAAACCATCAGCAGTAACTTACTAATGGAACTACTAGGCAAATAGACTTCAACTACAGCCCTCCTGCATGTATTAATTGCAACCAGATTCTTGCACATGCACAGCACAGTGTTCATCAAACCACTAATGTATCCCTTACCACTAAAATAATCCCTCTCAGATTCAAATATGCTACAGTCATGCCTCTTCCTAAGGTTCCTACATCCTCACATGCAACAGATTACAAACCAAACTCAAATGTGTGCCCACTTGCCAAGATCCTAGAAAAATGTATATGATCAGACTCTTGAATGCATACAAAAATATGACATATTAACAGACAAATAGCATGGTTTAAGACCCAAATATAGCACAATTGTAGCCATCTATTAACTTATCAACTAAATCCTAATAAATCTGGACAAAGGTATGTATACAAGTAAAATATTTTTGAACCTCAAATGTGCCTTAGAAATAGTAGGTCATCTCCTTCTACTGCAGACCCTATCTGTGGATTTTTCAGAAGATGTAGTTTCATGTTTCAGGAACTATTTACTGAACAGAGCCATCATGGTATCAATCGCTAGCTCACTCACACATGCTGATATTAGTAAAGGTTTGCTATAACAATTGGTACTTAGCCCACTCCTTTACTTCTTTCTCATTAACAGACAGACTTGGGATCAGCCATACATCTCCTGCACTCTATATGCAGATGATATTGTTATAGCAAAAACAAACAAAAGCAGTATGACATTAAATAATGAACTGTAAGATGTTACTGTTTGGAAGTGACTTGTCAAAAACAATCTGGCTTTTAACCCACAAAAATCTGTCGTTGTTTGATTCACCCAAAGGTAAACATGCATCACCCCCATTTATTATTAAGAACCTATCTATGTGGCACAAGGTATAATTGCAGTGAGTTTGGAGAAAGAGAACACGTAATGCAGGGTTCAGATCCAGTCTACAGATAATTTTGGAGTTGGGGGTGACATAATGGTTAAGGTGCCTACCTTGCAGACACAAGGTACAGGGTTTGATTCTCACCACTGAGGGACATTGTCTGGACTAAAAATGGCCCACAAAGGCAGTTAGCCTAGTACTTACCTTTGAACCTATAAGAACCTTGCTGGGAATTCCATACTTAATGTCACACACCAAAGCTAGCTTGGCATATAATTAGGCCAAAAACTGTCCTGCAATCTATATGTTGACCTCCTGTCAGACAAAATGTTAAATGAAAATAAAGATCTCTTGTAAAATAGCATTCTGACCTCTGAACCAAGAGAGGCTATTGTAATAAATTTGCTGTTATCCAGATTAGAATGTTCATTATCTATCATAGCCCTCCTGTCCACACAATACTAATTTACTACAAGTCACTAAAACCAAAACTCTCTGGTTTATTCATTTGTCTGAGCACTCTGAACATCACTGTTTAACTCTAAATAAAACCAAGTAGATATCAGTCACAGCTGCCTGTCTATTTAAGATATTATCATTTAAATTACTGAATGAACAATACTGTACCCTCATGGCTCAAAGCACAAACTGTCACCTCAGAAGTCATGACACAATTGGTAAGAGATAACCTTGCCTTAACCTGTGCAGAAAGATCTTAATAGCCCCTGCCTCATGAATGGTGTTTACTGCAAGTGCTCTCATTCTAGTAGCCCACACTGCACTTACTTATTACCACTTGCTCTAGGTGGCAAATGCCTTTAACTCCCATTAGCCCAATCTCACATAACTACCTAGCCCTCCCACCATACCTCTCAACTGTCTAGATTTTCACAGAATATCCAGATTTTTGCCTCATATTTTTGGCCTGTTTCTCATAAAATTGTAGTTATCTTGCAAATCACTGACTAATCATTGAGGACTGAAGTCATAGAAATTCATGCTAATGCAAAGCATGTTTGTCTACCAACTTTCTAGGTTTGTAAGAGCAATATTTAAAATGTGTACCTATTTTTTGTCCTCTCATTATTTGTGACTTTGTCCAGATTTCTTACTCTAAGAAATTGAGAGGTATGCCTCCCACCACCTTACCCTACTGAACTGCATAGTCATACCAGGGTCCCAACTCTATCCCTAAAACTCCCACCCGGTCCCTAGCCATAACCTGAATCCCTGCTCCCTAACCCCAACTGCAATGCTTTCCTTCCACTCCCTAACCTTAAATTCTCTGATTGCTCCCTAAACCTAAACTTCCACTCCTGCTTCCTAACCCTGAGCACCCATCCCACTCCCTAAAACTAAACCTCCCCTCCTGCCCCCAAAAACCCAAAGTCCCTGATAGCTCCCTAACCCTAATCTCCTCTCCCACCCCCTAACCCAAACCCCAATCTCCCTCTGTTCACTTCCTGAAATAGTAAGCCACATTTCTATCCCCTTCCATGCCCACCCCATGGCTGCTGCATTTACCCTGCTTGAATTCAGCTACTTGTTTGAGTGAGGTGCAATATCTGCACTCTATCTGCACAGCTGCTGCACCTCATTTGAACATGTAGTTGACTTTGAGTGCGAGCAGAAGCCTATGAAAACTAGAAGATGCCCACATCCCTGACATCCTTTTGTCTGATATAAATACTAATATTTCAGACTCCTCAGTGTTGCTCTAAAACAGACTCTATAGCAAATAGCTGGATTCATTATACTAATTATTCATTATATTGTTATATAAACATTTAAACTATAACTGGCTATGCTCTTGCACCATTCCTGAATAATTTAATTTAATCATCCCATTACTGTCTTTTACAAACCCACTTTTCTGTTCGTAGTGCATTGCACCTTTAATGTTCCCTGATTATCTCCCTTTATGAGTCTTTTGCTTCCATCTTCTCACCTTCTTTTTCCTCTCCCTCTCCCTCTACTTGAACTCTATGCACTAGCCTATATTCCTTCCCATCGTCTGTTATTTATGCCTCCTTTACCACAGTACATAATAGTAAATTCCATCCTCCTATCTTTTGTTATACTCTGAAACTCTACTAACTTCTTCATCCTGCTTAATTTTCCTACTTCAGTCAACTCTGCCCTTCTAAGAAATATACAGCACATAGTTTTTATCTACCTCACCTAATTCCAAACCAAATTATATCTGTTACCTAAACTGTATGGTGAGATAGGTTTGTATTGTATTCTTCAGCACTGTTTCTCTATTCTTGCAGACTAAATTTGTGTGGTATACCTTTATAAATAGGTATATAATGCCCTAACCTTCCATCTGCTTTCCTTTGCCCATAAACCCCTACTACTTCCAAATAAAATCCCAGCACTAGCCAACCTACCAAAACTACTAATTAATCCTAGATAACTTCGCTCTAGTGATAAAAACTAATCAAGTTGACCAAAACCAATAACACAGCAGGTGACTCCCTCTTCCCTAACTACATAGGCAACATTTGGAATACCCTACCTACTGCTATTACCTCAGCAGGCTCAAAGATTACAATTAAAAGACTCCTCAAAGAACACCTAAAACTCACATGGATATGTTCCTGCTCCCCACCAGGATGACCTCCCCAACCACACTCACCCTCTTCCCCATTCTCTTGCTCCCTGTCTCAACTAAACCATTAATGAGGAACAGCAGCTTTCTTAACCTCTAGCTTCCCTTCATAACACCTCTTCATCTGACATCTTAACTAGGACCTATTCAGATACTGGCACGAAAACATCGCTATGATACTCGCTTACAAACCTCTATATTATTCTTTCATTCTACATCTTTATATCTCCTTTTTTCCTTGCTTTCTCACTTAATCCTTATAACCTACCACTTAACTCTGTTGCTTCGCCTGCTTATACACAACTGACCATATCTAAAGTATACACATTCTAACTGTGTAATGCAACTTCTAGACACAATGTTAACCCAAATATCTCACCCCTCATTTCCTCTTACTTATGTTTTGTCTCATCCAATTCTAAAACTGTAAAAGATCTGCACATTCTATAGAACTATTGTAATTTTAAACTTCATAACTATGTAACTATGTTAATTTTAAAGCTTTGTTTTACCTATGTAAATTTGCATGCTATGTATACACCTAATACTTGCTTGTTATTTGATCTGTGGAGCTTTTCTCCTCGGGCCTCCGCTGAAAATGGACATGAATCCAGTCTGATTTTCCCGGTTAAGAAATATAAAATAAATAAATAACAAATGTAAAATAAAATAAATAAATAAAACTGAAGAGACTGCAACTTGTGTGAATCTTACATTATTGATTTTTGCTCTCTAATGTTTTGTAAATACAATGTATTTAAAATTTGAAACCTTTGTAAAAAATGTCAAATGTTCTAACATCTGAGTAATCTCATGGAATTTTCACCCTGACCTCTGCTGTGAAAGGGTTTTATCCCACTCAGACTTTTGTGGTACACAAAGATAAATAAAATAAATAATAATGTAAATATATACTTCTTTATGTATCAAACATTTTGGCATGCCAGTTAAAGACTTTAAAATTCCACTCCATGCCTCTTCAGTTTAGTATGTGTGTTGTGCTACACGTAAACTGATACACGTCTGTGGTAAACTTTATTACAGCTCTTCTTTCAGTGCTACTACTAACACCCTCTACATATAACCTCCCTATTAGAAATGGCACACTTTTCTTGAGTTTCTACTCATTGTTTTTACCTACCATACTCCTGATCAACAATGTTGTAAGCTTAATATGTCAGAGTCCTTGTATAACTATTCATCTAAAAAATATTTATTTATTTACTGTTTATGCATATTCTGCTGCACTATATGACAATTTCTACTATTGACAATTATCTGAAATATTCAGTAACAAATATTGGCTTTTACTGCCTTGTACTTTATGTTTGGCATGTGGCCCGAATCAAGGGTAAATGGTCTTTGGACCAGTTCTCCTAACCGGTTGATAAATGAAAACTAAATAAATCATTAAAACTTCTTGTTTTACACTGCCCCTTAATGCACATGACACTTATACTAAATTATTTAGTCCACGTGACATCTATATGAATGTATATCTTTGACTGTGACAAGTGGTCTTTTCCAAGTGAATTAGAGGTAAAGTTTACAGCAAAATGAAACTTTAAGCATAATTCTGATGCAACTGTCCTGATACAGACATGCTCATCCCTTACTCTAACTTACAATTTCATCTTCAAATTTTTAAAGAAAGCTCATCAAATCTAAACTACTCATGTCTAAACTGCATGACAATATCACCTCAAAAAGTAATATGCTTATAACTAAAGTGAACTGAATTTATTACTCATAAACACCTAGAAAAGCAAACTCTCCTGCCCCTACATGTGACTTCTCACGCTAACCTGTAATCCCATATGGGTGGGCATCAGATCCCACACTACCTTTATTCATCTATACTAACTCCAAAACTGTTCTTCCTCAGAAAAAAAAAAACAAAATGTATTTTAAAGTGCTTTATCAGTTTTGTCCTTTCTTAAAGTCAGCACAATCCCATTCAATAAAAATATCTCAAACAGCATTCAGTGAAAGACATAAACAACCACATACACCTGAGCAAAGGACTCACGAGAATACAAATATTAACTCTTAAGCCACAAGGAGATATAATTAAAGCTTTTATAGAAAATGCTTTCCCCACAGGGAACCTGTTGCACCCCACATGAATTCACAGCTAGAAACATAGGAAGTATCTAATCTGGCATTTCCATCTGACACTGGAGGGTGTCCAGTCTTTCAGTATTACACAATCTTTCTTCTTGTTTTTGTGTAATGTAGTATGTTAGTTGCTGCAGTTTAGTAGATGGTGTATGGCTGCCCTCTCATCTGTGTCCTTACCTGAATTTATGAAAAATATGCCTATTTTTATCTCTGATAAAGAAAATAAAGGATTCTATATTTTTCAGCATGCTGGTGTTCTCTTACCATCCTCGACCCTCCTATTCCCCCATACCTCATCCAGTTTACCATCTGAATCAAAAGGTTTCTCTTTTCCCTTCTGATGGAAATATATTTGCTGTTATGTTACAACCATAAACTGGTAAGTGCAATATTGTAATATGGTATTTCCCATTTATTGGATGCAATGGGCCTTTCAACAAATAGTTTTAGCATGGCTACTTCTTAATATTATGGAACCAGTTTTTCATGAGCTATACTGCTCTTATCACCCACTTCCAGCCTGAAAGATGGTTTCACACAATTCCCATAAAATCACACTTTCAAGTGGGATTGTACACTGGTACTCCCATATTGCATGAAACAGAATTCTAACATGTCTGCTTACTTCACCACGAATGACTGACAGTTGCCATTGTTATGAGCCTGCATTTAATTTGGTGTATGTTATCATGTGATATTGTTAGTTTTCAACATACTGTATTCTTATTTTAAACACTGGTACTGTTAATTTCTCTCATGCAACAGTTGCAGTACATCACACTTTCAGACAGCATTGGTCAATTACATGCTCATTATTCAGCATTCAGTCGTATAACTAACATTTATAAAATATGAGTAAAATGTTTAAGTATGGCCCTGTACTTCACATGGCAAACTCATTCACATAATTTGATCCGTTAATTATGACTTGGATCAAGCTTTTCCATGTGCTTTTTATGTGGACCTTGCAAATAAACCATGTCATCTCATCTTTGTAATTCCATCCCAAAAGATAGTCTGACTTGCATACTAACCACAACATCGTTCTTTGGAATGAAGCTGTGTAGTGGCACTGTTATACATCATGCATTCCTGCACTGATGCTGACTTCACAAAATGCGATCCCAGACTTTCCAGCTAACCCATTTCTTCATGCCAGCCGGAATGTAAGCCTATGATTCACCATTAAAAAAAAAACATGTTTTCTCCTGCACGTAATATTAGATTCTAAACTCTTTTTCTGAAACTGTAGACTTTCTAAGCCTTATTTTCCCTTTACCATAATTATGTAAACGAGAGGTTCCTTTATGTGGGTTTTCTGCTTAGAATTCCACTTCAAAGTTGTAATTATTTATGAATTAGGGTTAAAACCTATTGTTATACATTAGTAATTTATTTTGTCATGTTTCAGACTCAGCAAGTCTAGTAGAGGAAGAGGAAGAAGTATCTTTAAACATTTCCTCATTTGCTGTAAACGTAGCATAAATACACTGCTCCATATTTCCCGCTGTGGTTTGTATGAAAAACATTTCATGAATGCAGCTCTGCAGGGCTAAATCCTCTTAAGACGTCAAACAAGACGTCATCCATTTTGATGGCTGACAGTTGTAATATCATACCACTGCTGTTTATACATATTTTCATCTTAGGTGTGAAATGTTAACAAGTTAATTGTAACATAATGAAGCTCTACAGAGGAATTTAATGCAGAAATTGGACTGGAAAACAAGATCTTGCTGCTGCTCGCTGCAAGCTAAGTAAGGCTGTGAACAAGGATTCTGCAAATTAATAATGTGAATATATCAGAAATAAAACTCACCAAGTTATACCAGCAACTTTATTAAACTAAATGGTATGAAAAACATATGGACTGAAGCCATTAGTCAATAACCCCTACAGTCATGTTTCCTTATCACAGTCAAAGGATCTACTATTAACTCATTCACGCTTAGTGTGCTGATTATGCTTTTTCCACTTCACACCTAAAGTGGTAGTTATCCAGGCTGCCTTGTCTCATTCAAGTTTACAGCACTTGAAAGGTAGACTGCACTCCAGGGGCATACTATTGGGGGAGGCAGAAGGTGCAGTCCAACCCAGCAGCAAATAGTAAGAGGGGGCAAGAAATAATGAAAAGATGGTTTTAATCAAACATTTTCCCCCTTTAAGGGAAATGGCAACACCCATCCTAAACAGACATCGGAGATGTCCTACGTGCCTCTCACCCACCCCCCACCCCCATCTACATCAGCTTGCTTGGTTACTGCACCTGCGATTGGCTGTGCCACAGTGTGATACAGAGAGGGACTGAGCCACATAAATAAACAACTAGGCTCTGAAATAAGTAGGGCAAACCACTGAAGAGGCCATTAAGGGAAATGTTTTATTTTAATGTAATTTAGTGCTTGTGCATACAATTACAGACTACAGAAGAGGTAGCTGAGGGAAATAATTCAGTGTGGTGGTTGTGCATATATGGAAGGACTGCTGAAGGGTCATTGGGGAAATGATTCATTCTGGTGCTTATGCAAACTTAGACTGCTGAAGGAGTCATTGGGGGAAATGTTTCATTCTAGTGATTGTGCATACTTGTTGATGACTGATGAAGGAGTTATTGGGGGAAATGTTTCATTTTGGTGACTGTGCATACTTGTTGATGACTGATGAAGGGGTTATTGGGGGAAATGTTTCATTCTGGTGACTGTGCATACATAGAATAACTGCTGAAGGGATATTTGGGGAAAAATATTCATTCTTTGTACTTGTGTATACATGAACAAACTGCTGAAGAGATCTTTGGGGGGATGATTCATTGTGGTGTCATTTGAGTGCTTGTACATACATGGACAAATGGTTGAATATGTAATTGGGAGGAAGTGTATCATTTTGGTTTCATTTTGAGTGCTTGTGCATACGTGGACAATCTGCTGAAGGGGTTGTTGGGGGAAATGTTTCATTATGATATCAGTGAAATGCTTGTGCATAAATGGGCAAACTAGTAAAGGGGTAAGCAAGACATATAGAGAAAGAAAACAAACAATGCAGCTTTGCTGCTTAATAGGCAGCAATGCAGCAAAGCCAAGCATAACTTTAATGTAGATTCTTCTTGATTTTTTTAAAACAAGGATATAGTAAATCCATCCACTATGACTCACCGAAGATTAAACTGTTGATGATCAGGCTCACTGAAATTAAGTTTTTTTTTTTTTGTGGGGAGGGGAACGTTTCAGATTCCTCTACATCCCCAATGTGGGGACAAGCTTCCTGCATCTTCCAAATTTATATTATTAGTATCTTCTTGGTCACTGGATGGCCGCGGTGGTGCAGCAGTTAGCGTTGTCACCTCACAGCAAGAGGCTCTCTGGTTCAATCTTTGGCTGGGGAGTCTTCTGTGCGGAGCCTGCATGTCCTCCCTGTGGTCGTCTGGGTTTCCTGCGGGTGCTCCGGTTTCCTCCCACATCCCCAAAGACATGCTGTAAGTGGATTGGACACACGAAAATTGGCCCTAGGCATGTGTGTGCCTTCTGTGGAAGGTTGGGCTCTGGGCTGGCAACTCGCCACCGTAAAACTCCACTGCCAATCATGAGCGGACAAGGTGATCTGCTGTGGCGAACCCTACAAAATGCCGAAAGAGACAGAGTATCTTCTTGGTCATTGCAAAAAGTAACATATGCCTCTGTGTCTCATGAAAAACGTGTCAGGCGGCATGCCTCTTAACATCTTTGCACAAGAAATCTGGACAAAGCCTAAAATAATGGAGGTCAAAGACCCAAAAATTGGGACAGGTTTAAAATATTGCTCTTATAAAGTTTAAACTTAGAAAGTTTCTAGAATAACAGGCTCTGTATTAGTATACATTTTCTGATGTAAATGAAGTTTGAAAGGCAAATGTATGTCATTATTTAATGAGTTCAATCCTCACTGATTTCCCATTAAACCACAAATTTTATGAAGTGAAAATCTGGACATTCGGCAAAAATCAGGACAGTTGGGCTATGTGGTCAAGGACTAAGGATAAGTATTCAGCACATGTTGCTCAATACTCTGAAAGTCCATTTGGAAATTAAAATTAATTAAAGATGTTCTTCGATCAACTATGAGCGAAAATAGATTGACAAATCTAGCTATACTGTCTATTGAGCATAAATATGCAATAAAGACAAATGTTGACAAAGTCATTAATAAATTTGCAGAAGTTAAAGCTCAAAAACAGGAATTGTAATATTTTATTCTGCTACAAACCAAATTGTAAAGCACGTTTTTGCTTTTTCAAGAATAAAATAATATATTTTTTTCCTTGTTATTTTCTGTAATATTTTCATTTATGTTTCTGGCATGATTCTATATACAAAGTTCAATAACAGGAAATTTTCACTGTTTTGTTTTCTGGCCATTATTTTGTTTCATTTTATGATTATTACTGAAAACAATTGTCATGGGGGGTACTAAAAATGTTCAGCTCTGCGTGTCAGATATGCTAGGTACTTCACTGCTGCACTCAACAGTGCTGTTTCAATGTAGCTTATCTGCAGTATTGTAGTTCTTGGTGCTGAAAGTCAACAGCTTAAATATGCTGTCACTCAGAAAGTGTTATGAATGGTATGTTTCAATTTTTGAGATTTCTCAGTTCAGCATACATAACGTATATTCAGCAGTGCAAAAAGTAATCTGGCCTACTACAAGAGTAAGATAAGGTACATGACATATATGCAGTTCCTGCTCAACAATGCATATAAGTATAGGTTCATGGGTTCATAGGCTGGGGTGTATATAATTTCACTGAAACTTAATTCACTGACAAATATTCAATGAAAGCTCACTTCACTGAAAACCCAATTCTCTGAAAGCTCACTTCACTGAAAACCCATTTCACTGAAACTCATTTAGTTGAAAGGTATATATGGCCTTTTCCCCACTATTGTGCAATCCTGGAGTTAGTATATAAAGTAAGGGGGGTGTGGGGGGCATAGCCCCCCCACATATTATAAATATTTTAAAGCATATAGATACTTACAAGTGTAATGAAAGACTTCTTCCAGAAGACAACATATAACCAATTTATGTGGGGGGGCTTCACCCCCCACCCTTACTTTATATACTAACTCCGGAATCGCACAACAGTGGGGATTAGGCCATATATACCTTTCAACGAAATGAGTTTCAGTGAAGTGAGCTTTCAGTGAATTGGGTTTTCAGTGAAGTGAGGTTTCAGTGAATATGTTTCAATGAATTAAGTTTCAATGAAATGAGTTTTCAGTGAAATGATATACACCCCATATGTTGTTACTAGGCTAATGACCACTAGGGCCCTTACAAGCCTAGCTGCACAACCAAACCATTTGGGTCCAGAAGAGGTAACTAAGGATTTTTTTTTTGGGGGGGGTGTTACTTAGGATATTTTATTAACAGTTTGTGCCCATAAGGGCCATGGGTGCCAGACCGGGAGTAAATTTACAAATTTTCATCTAATTGTTAAGGTTTTGTTTGAATGGGGTCAAGGATGAACTTTGTTTTACATGGATGGTAAGCATATTCCACAGACCGTGGATCCTTTGGGACACATATTGTTCTCAATTGTACATTCTGTTTATGTCACAAGTGAAGTTCAGAATCTTGGATCAAGTGTTTCTGGTTCTGTTTCATAGATTGAAACTAGGCTAATGACCCAGGGGGCCTTTCTAAGCCTAGACAAGTTTTCCAGAAAAAATAATGATGTCCTGTATCCAAATAGGTCATTGAGGGCCAGGTACTTATAAGCTACCTCTGTCCATAAGGGACATGGGTGCCAAGAACAGAGAAAATGTCCTATTCCCCATCCACTAGTCTATATTGTGCTTAAACTGGGTAATAGATGAACTCAGCGTCACATGGATGGAAAGCCTGTTCTATAGGAGGAGCAGTCTCTAGGACACAGACACATAACTCTCCCTCCAGCATGTTCTGTTTAAGTCACAGACAAAATTCAGGTCCCTAGACCTTGTATTTCTGGTACACTTTGGTTTATAAATATGTAGGAGATTCATAAGTGTGGGGGTTGTAGATGCCTTATAAGCCAGATGGAGATAACCCCCTCAGCAATCTGTAGGAAACTGAATAGAGGGGAAAGGGCTTAAAGACACTCTGCATAAGGCAGGTTTGTTACGCCTTGTATTATTTTTGCAAGGAATCTCTGAGGTCATTCCAGTTGCTGCATATGCCTGGTCAGGCACATACCGAAGACAGCATTGCTCTATATGATTGGTCAATAAGGGTGGAATACAATGAGATAATAATCTCTTTGGACCTAGATGCCATGCCCTTACTTATAAGTTAAGCAGCATAAAATTATTTCCTCACCACTGTGGCCACTTGGTGGTCAAAGGTAAGTCTACTATCTTCTTGCATACCCAGATTCCTGTCCTCTGGATCAACTCACTGGGTGTTTGTTTTTATATGAGCAACAGATCCATCAGGGCTGGGTCTGAGGATGAGACTCAATACGAAGGCAGAGCCTTTAAGTTATCAGTTTAGTACAGGGTATTCATGCTCTGAATTCTCCTGGTAAGAAACCTTTGTGGATGTTCAAACTGTTGCAAGTGTCTGGTTAAATACAGACCAAAGAGGGCATTGTATTCAATGATAGGTCTGATAATGGACAAGAAGAATGGTACTATAACTTCCTTGGACCTATAAGTTGGGCGACATAGAATGATTTTCTTACTATCTTAGCTACATGTTGGTCAAAGCCAGATTGCTGAAAATATATGTTCCTTGATCCCTTACTACTGAGTCGACCCTAAGTACTTTTTTATCTATGGAGTAATTTACTTGGATTGACAGTTTCCAAAAGGGAATTATAATGCATTTTTGGCATTGAATGTTAAGCCATGGCTTTGGCACCAGTCATTTGTCTGTGTTAAACCCTCTTGCGAGATGCTGGTGTCATGGGGTGAATTTGTAATAGCTTCCAATCTGCAGTTATATGAAACTTGGTGAACCAGAAGCCTTAAACAGCCTTGATTTATGAGAAGTAGGTGCCAAAGAGAAGCCAGCCCAGCATGGAGCCCTGGGGTACTTTGCTGGACCAGTTACTTGGTGGAAGTGGTTTCATTGATCCTGATTTCTTCAGTCCTGTCTGTGAGACAGCTGACAATGCAGCAAGCTATGTAAGGGTTTACATCTTGCTCAGAGAGCTTGTCAATAATGTCTGAGTGGGGTATTGTATGGAATGCCTTGGCTAGGTCAGGATATGCAGTATGCACTGTTTTAACTTCATGCGTTGCCTTGGAGACCCTCTCAAAGAAGTTTACTAGGTTAAGTAGGCATGACCTCCCTTAACAAAGCAAGTTGGATGAGTCCATTGTCTGTAGGTTGTCGATGTCCTTGTTTATCATTTCCATGATAATTCATTCCATGTTTTTGCATATTGGGCTTGTTAGACTGATGTGTTTGTAGTTCCCTGGGTCACTTGACTGTCTGCCCTTGTGGAAGAGTATGACAGCTGCAGTCCTTCTGTCACTTGGAACATAGCCTGCTACAAGGCTGTAGTTGAATAGTGTCTTAAGTGGTCCTTAGTGGACATGTTTTAGACTGTTCAGGAGGCAACCAGGGATATTGTTGGGATTCATAGGTCATAGGACCATAGGAGATTACTAGGCTAATGGCCTTAGGGCCCTTACAAACCTAGCCAAGTACAACTCCTGTTCCCAAGAATATCAAGGTATTAAGTGGAAACTAAGTCAACAACTACTGCCCCTGTCCTAGATGGACACAGGTGAAACTCCCAGGGTGAATTTGTAGTTTGCATCCAATTATCCAAATTACACTTAAATAGGGTCAGTGAGGGGCTCTGCTTCACCTCAACTGGAAGTTTGTTCCAGAAGAGAAGTAACCACTGTGAGACATATCTGTCTCTCCAGCAGGTCCTGTTGATGCCACATACTAGGCTGAGATCCCTAGAGCATGTGCATCTTATACCAGCTGATTTGCAAATGTGTAGCATTTCCATTAGAGCAGGATCTGAGATTGCTTTATATGCAAGGCAGAGGTCACTTCTGAGCAGTCTGTAAAACACAGAGTATAGTGACAGTGATTTCAGTCTGTCAACATATGACATATGCTGAAGACCCTACATTTTCTTTGTAAAAAAACCTTTCAAGGTCTTTTCAATTGCTGCAGATGACTGGTAAAGGTACATACCAAAGGTAGCATTGTATGCTATTATTGGCCTGATGAGTGAGGAGTACAGGAGGGTTATAACCTGGATGTAATGCCCATGCTTATGTGTTGGGCAATGTAGAAAGCCTTTCTTACTACTGTGGAGATGTGGTGGTCAAAGGAAAGGTTGCTGTCAACCTGTATGCCCAAATCTCTCACCACTGATTGCATGCTTAGGATATTGTTATTAATGTAGTAATCTACAGGGATGTCACCCTTGATGAAGGGGATGATAATGCATTTTTTTGCATTTTTTAGCCCATGACTTTGGCACCAGTCATTTCTCTGTGTAAGTCCCTCTTTTAGGATGTTAACATCATTTGGGGACTGCATGACTGCACCCAGTTTACAATCATCAGCAAACGTTGTTAGCCATAAGCCTTTTGTTTTAGCCTGTACATCCAAGAAGTAGATTCCAAACATTAGGAGCCCCAGCACAGATCCCTATGAAACACCACTGGTTGCAAGTCTGCTGGTGGAGGTAGAATCACCAATTGTGACTGTGTGCATTCTGTTGGTGAGCCACTTTACAACCCACCTGACAATACATGGATTGATCTCCAGTTGGGTGAGTTTATCAATGAGGCCTAAGTGGGGAATAGTGTCAAAGGCCTTAACCATCTCCAGGAAGACCATATGCATGGATTTGCCTTCATCCAGGGCTTTGGTGACTGTCTCAAAGAAATCCACCAAGTTCAAGAGGCAGGATTTCCTTTTGACAAAGACAAACTAGGTCAGGTTAGGTGTTTGGAGGTCTCCTGAATCTTTATTGATAAGGTCCATGATTATTCTTTCCATAGCCTTACAGATTAGGCTGGTCAGGCTTATGGGTCTATAGTTCCCAGGGTCTGTGGAGGTACCTCCTTTATGTAATGGGATGATGGTCGTTATCTTCCATTCAACAGGTACAAAACAAGTGCTTAGACTGTGGTTAAAAAGAGTACCCAGTGGTGCAGGTAGTTCCTATTCTAATCCATTTAGAACACAACCTGGGATATTATTGGGTCCCATGGAGGCAGTGTTCTTGGCTTTAGTGAGAGGTGCCAGTACCTGGCCTCAGCTAATAGTTGGAGGTAGTATGTTGCAGGGAATTTCACCTGGTGGAGCTGTGGGACTGGTGGTGAAGTCTGAGCTGAATTTATCAGTCAGTAGATTAGCTACGTCACCCTGAGCAGTAAAGGTGTATCATTCACCACCGGTTCAGCACACTGCTGTGTATTACCTTTAAGGTTCCAGACATACTTGAAGAAGGCCTTGTGATTGCCCTTAGCATGCAAGGCTATCCTGACTTCATGACTGGACTTGTTGAAATTAATTAGACTTCTTAGTTTTTTGTTTCATTTTGTAAGAAAGGACTTGTCTTTAAGGAAGTTGCTCTTCCTGATTTTGGCCATAAGATTTCTTCTTTTATTATATACCCTGCTTAGGTGAGGATTCCACTGGGGGGGGGGGGGTTGTTTTTAGTGTGTGTTTTATGTTTACATCCGGTAGATATGGCAGCCTCTATGCAGCCATTCACATGTTGTATAGGGACTCTGTGAAGAATTCTACATAGGCAGCTGTGGTCTTGGGGTTAAGAGGAGCCTTGAATTTTGACAAACTGTCACTTAATAAGATGTGGTTTCCCATAGAATTGGTACTAATTGTGGCTAGTTTAGCTGGGTTTTCCTGGGTAACTTTTACTTTACAGCACACAGGTTTGTGATCCAACCTGACTAGTGAGGATGTGACATGGGGGGGGGGGGGTGCAGCACTCTCCCATGTTGGTGAGTACCAGATCCAGTATGTTTGATCCTCTGGCTGGAGAGTGCACTATCTGTTCTAGGGTGTTTGTTGTTAATAAAGTCCAGGAAGCATTGCGCCTGTGAGTCTGAGGCAGTGTTAATTTTCCCAGTATATACAGGCTTAGCTAAAGTCACCCATGAATAGGGTGTTTGGTTGGACGGTGAGTGCCTCTAGTAGGTTTAGGTAAAAGTCCTGATATCTAGGGGCATAGATGGTGACCTGTAGTTAGCCATGATATGGGGAGGGACTTTATCTATGGTGATTTGCATGTGGATGAGCTCCATGGTATTATTCTGCTTAACCAACCTGGAGATATATTTGCTGCTAACGTAGACTGAGGCGCCTCCATCTTTGTTCTAGGTCTGTATTGTTGTTGGTCTATATGTGTGGAAAACTATGTAGCCATACACTGCTGGAGTACTTTCTATGGCTTTAAACCAAATCTTGGGCATGGCACAGATGTCTACATTCTGCACAGTGAGGAGGGCTCAAAGGGTGTGGACTGTTTTTTTTTTTTACACTCCTAGCATTGATCAGTAATACATTAAGGTAGCTTAAAGACTTTTCAACTATGTTGGTAGTTTTGTCTTTTTGGCATTGCCTAAAAAGGCTATAAGGGGGTAGATAACATTTTAGCCAATATCTGAAAGCCTAAGGGGGACAGGTGCAGCCCTTCCTTGACATTATAATGTGGTCTGTTGACCATGTCCTTCCATGCTAACAGATATTGCATCCCTGGGAGTGACACCAGACACTAAGCCAGCTACTAAAATCAATCATTTTATGTTCATGCTGTGATATTATCCTTAGTGGAGGTAGAATGCTTCTCAATGCAAGGCTCATACCTATCTGTGACACATATTCTGAGAGGCCCATTATGCCTTTTTTTAATATAGTCCAGTGAGGTACATCTCAGGTTATTTACACCCACATGGACTATAATGGAATCATACTTGTCTCTGGGATGCAGTCACTTGAGTCCATGCATGATACTGCAGATCCTGGATCCAGATAGCCAACTAACCGTTATCTTCTCCTTGTCTAACCGGGTGAGTGGCACATCTGTGTGTCACACAATGGAGTCCCCAATGACAAGAGTATTAGATAAAGTGTATGCTTGCCTTTTGAGCTTTGTGTCTGGTGAACCATGAGGTATTTTGATGGTATATTCTACTACCTGTTTATTCCCTAAGTACTGTTTTCAAGTATAACATGTCTCTCTTTCATATTCACTTTTACATCTAATTTAACCTTTCACTGTGTACACAAGTTTTCTAATCTGTAGTGGAGTTATATAACTTGCATGAGAAATCAATGATAAATTCTATTACTGTTAAGATACATAGCCTCTGCAGAAAAAAAATATTGCAACATGATTACATGATTAATATGCACACTTTTACCTGTCAGCGTGGGCAGTGAGTCATACACCATCACTTAACCCTTTTGAATAACTTTGTGGTATATCTGAAGGGATGTTTCAAATATAGGTTCATAGGTGATTACTAGCTAATGACCCCAGGGAGCTTTTTTAAGCCTAGTCATGCTGCCCAAAGGTGAGAATCAATCTCTGTACCATGTATCCAAGGGCACCCGCAGGCAGGTGCATGGGGGTGCACTTGCACCCCCTTGGAATCAGCTGGACGGGAGATTAATTTTCTGCCTATGCAGAATTTGAATTCCAGAATACATTTGGACTGTAGACAAATGTACAAGTAAGAAGTAGGTGTGTGCATGTGTATGTTTAAGTGTTTAAGAGGTGAGTGTGTGTTTAAGAAATAGGTAGGTAGGGGTGTGTGGATTTAAGAAGAAGGTAGGTAAGTAGGGGTGTGTATGCATGTATGTAAGAATTAGGTAGGTAAAGCTAGGTGTGTGTGTGTTTGTGTGTGTGTGTGTGTGTGTGTGTAAGAAGCAGGTAGGGGTGTGTGTGTGTGTGTGTGTGTGTGTGTGTGTGTGTGTGTGTGTGTGTGTGTGTGTGTGTGTGTGTGTGTGTGTGTAAGAGGGAGGTAGGAGTGTGTGTAAGAGGGAGGGGGGTTCATACCTAGCAATTATCCAGATTTTTGCCTCATATTTTTGGTTTGTTTCTTATACAATTGTGTTTTTCTGGCAAATCATTAAGGACTGAAATCAGAAAATAATGGCAGACATTTGAGCTTTAGGCTTCATAGCCTTTAGAAAATGCATACTAATGCAAAACTTGTTGTTCTATCCACTTTCTAAGGAGGTAGGGAGATGTATGTGTTTGTTGTACCTCTCAACTGTACAGATTTTTACAAAATGTCCAGATTTTTGCCCTATATTTTTGGTCTGTTCCTTATAAAAATTCTGTTATTTTTTTGACAAATCATTGGGATGAGCTAAGAATTAAAGTTACTAAATAATGACATGCATTTGAGTTTCAGACTTCTTATCCTTTGGAAAATGCATTCTAACACAAATCATGTTATTCTAGCAACTTTCTAAGTGTGTCCTTAGTTTTGGGCCTTTGTCCCCAACATTATAATAGGCTTTGTCCAGATTTCTTGTGCTAAGAGATTGACAGGTATCGTATTTGTCTGTGTGTTTGTGTGTGTGTGTGTAAGAGGGAGTTAGCATACCCTTCAGCTGTCCAAGTTTTTGCAGAATGTCCAGACTTTTGCACCATATTCCTCATCGAAAGGATTGACGTTGTTAAATAATGACAGACATTTGAGTTTTAGACATCATACCCTTTAGAAAAATGCATACTAACACAAATCCTGTTATTCTAGCAATTTTTAAGTTCATGACAGGAACATTTATAATCTGCCCCTGTTTATTTTAGGCTTTGTCCAGATTTCATGCACTAAGAGGTTGAGGTGTGTGTATGAGAGAGAGAGAGAGTAAATTGCTCTAGTTAGAGTTAACAGGCACAATTTATTTTCAAATGCATTTTCAAGGAATTGTGAGTTTCAAGGGAAGAGAAGTTTACTACTGCTCATGCTAAGACTGCTTAAAATGTGCAACTGTTTTGTTTAACAAATGGTATCACTATTGTGGTATAAAATTTTAAAGCATTGTTAATAGCACAGCAGGTAGCATACTTGCATCTTGATGCAGAGGGCTGTAGGTTCTACTCCCAGAGCCTGTAGATTTGTATTTTTAGGGGGTGGGGTGCTGCTGCAATCCTGAGTATGTCCTCCTTTGAATGAGATGCCTAGTAACTATGAACCATTTTTTCAGCTTGTCACCCATTCCCTATTGCAATATACCAGCTTACCAATTTTTAATGCAACTTAGGCAATTTATTCTTTAAGGGCAGCAGGCACTGAATTTGTAGATGCAACATTGAAATATAAAGTTGTTTTCTAGCAACAACCTTTTCATTAGTTTCAGATCTCTTTAATGTGGAATTATTCAGATGACTTTTACTTCTGCAGGGATTGTGCATATTGACTGATATTGGTGGAGTGTAATGACAGAATTTTTAGTGCGTTTTATGGTTGAAATGTTCTGAATTGGGCAGTTTGTCATTATTGGTTCATACGTTTTCTTTCATTGCCTACTGGAAAATTTTTCAAAACTTTATATTTAAAACACTCTAAAAAGTGGTGCTGTATTATACAAGGGATATAATTAAATTATTATATATTATAATTAATACAATCAGGAAGGTGAATCAAAGAACTTTTGCATGGTCGTAAAAATGTATGCAAGGGGCCTATGATTTGAAAACAACCCAAAAGTAAACTTAACCCACCATTGGCCAGATGCATTTTCTTTGAATGTGAGTTTCAATGCTGTTTCAGTGGATGTGAGTTTCAAAGGTAGAGAAGTTTTAATGCTAAGTCTGTTTTCATTATAAGACTATTGCTTTGTTTAGCAAATGTCTATCAGTGTTTGTGTTGTAAAATTTGAAATAAAAGTTGTAAAATTAAATCCAAATATCTGTAATCATTGTAGAAGTAAAGCATAAAACAGTATGCACACTGAGAGTTTTGAACAGTGTTTATGGCAACTAGGGAGAAATAGCCAAGTAATGGGACACTGAAATGGCTGTGTGGGGAGGGCTGCATGGGGGTGGCTGAGTGGGGGGCTCTGGATTTGCCTCCCCCTGCAAAAAATCCTATGGGACTCCCCTGCTTGTATCTGTAAGATAAAAATGTTAAGCATTATGGCAACCCCCCAACCTTTAAAGGTGAGAATCAAACCTGCTATCCTGTGCCTGTGAGATAAATTGGAAGAAAGCAAATGGTGTTCGTTTCAATAAGAAAAAAAGTAATTATAAATGTCAGCTCTGCAAAAGCATTCAAGCTGGTCATCACATTTTCAGTAAATTCCATCTGCCAAAAAATAAATAGGTGAAATGGAATTTAATGAAGAAAGGACTTAAACAAATAAACTTCTTAGCATGGACTCAAGAGCTATCATCGACTCAACAAATGGGGCTATACATCCTAAACCACCTATTTAATATAACTTGCTTTTCTAAGATTGCTGCAATATGGCAGTGTCAGGACTGACTTTGAACAACTATGTATTGCAGAGTCAAATAAGAAACACACTGATCCAATGAACAACTGAACTCCCAAAAGAAATATAAGTTAAATATACATCTATAGCATACTAAGTACATAATGAAGAAGATAATATTTTATTAAAATCATATGTTTTACTGGTATGGTAACAGTCTGGTTAATGTCGGTCAGTGATTGGCTTTATTGCTTTACATAAAGAGGACATACAATTATTAAAATTATTTGTTTTACTTATTCAGTTACAGTCTGGTTAAAGTCGGTCAATAATTAACTTTGCAGATGTGTCATCAGGCCTAAGCTTATATGTTCTAGACAAATCAGTCAAGAGAGGTGCTGAACTGGACTTCTGAGATGGCTGCACAATGATTAACAGCTTAACTCTAGCTTTCCCAATGTGAAAACAGAAACTCAAGAGAGAAGGCCAGTAGACTTTTGTGTTTATGGGTAAATGTCAGCAACTGACTAGTAAGTGTACTGCCTGGATGCCAAGACAAAAGAAATACAGAGCATCTGGAAAATAATAACTACAAAAAGTGAGGAAAAAACATTGACTGTGGAAAGTTATGCAACTGTTCAGCAAAAAGCAATGTCACCCACCGGCATGATGTCCGGTAACACCTACAAGAAGATATAAGACAACTGCACACAGACTTTAAAAGAAGCACTGATGAAGTATATCAACACAAACAACAAAAGGCTGAAAAAAAAATGGAAAAAGCTTTAAACAGATATTTAGATGAGGTGATAAAGCTGCAAAAATCAAAGGTTGACATGAAGAAAAGGCTGGATGAATATGAGACTGCATAGGAAGAAATGTTTCAATATAGAATTACAGGACAGAGCAGGAAGGGAAAACCTAAGATTTTCAGGTATACCAGAGAAGCTGGAAGGAACAAGCTGCATTAATTTTATGAAAGCACAAATAAGCAACTGGACTGGCATTCCACAGCAGGAGTTGTTAGTTGAAAGGGCACATTGTGTGTATGTTCCAAAACTGGCTATAAGAAAGCAACCTAGACCTTTAATAGTAAAGATGCAATCCTACCAGCAGAATGAGTTGATTCTGACAAAACTGTGGCAGAAGGACAAAATACTAAAAGTGGGAGACAGCAGTATATTTGTAGAGAATGATTACTCATTGTACAACAGGCAGAAAGAATATTGAGATGCAGGTGTGAGATTCAAACTGCTGTACCCAGCTGTCTTCAAGGTATTCTTTCCTCAAGGGAGGACAAAATCATTTTTTGATGAAGTACATGCTAAGGAGGAAATATAAAAGTTTGCCCAACAAAAAGTGAGCTGTGAAACAGGAGATTCTGCTTCTTGTTCTTTTGGTAATAAAGATCATAGACAGACTGTACCTGTGAGAAACATTGCCCACTGTTTCAACAGAAAATGTTGAAGAGAAGGAAGGGAACATGAGAGCAGATTAGAAGAATCAAGAGTTTATTGGAAATGAAGAAGAGACAGGATTTGTGAGATGGAAATGAACAGTAACAAAAAGGTGTAACAATGTTGGATTACAAAGTAATGATTACTTTTGTGAAATATGACAGAACAAGACAATCTGGAAATATTGGAGTTTTTCAGATTTTGTTGGACTTGTGGGGGACTCTAAAGTGTATGCCCTACTTTATGTCATTAATGTTCAGAAAAATGCTTTGGGGGGAAGAGAGGGGAGAAAGTTAACTATAAGTAATGAAAACATTTATTTTCTTAATAGTACTATCTTTGTCGTGTATGGTTTTCTTTGCATACTATAAACTAAAGTTTTCTCAGTTATTTGTAAGTGTAATGGGGATTGTAAATAGGGCTGCTCTTCTTTTTTTCCTTTCTTTCTCCCTTCTCTCTTTCTTTCTTCAATTTTAAGAAATGTAGGCACTGCAATGTAAAATAAGAGTGGTTAAAAGAGCATGACAAAATAAAAATTAATGTGCTTTTTCTCATTCTTGCATGAGGGGATGACTGGATTAATGATTTTAGATTGATTTAGTAACAAGTTTTAAGAGAAAGCAAGTAAATGAAAAAGAATATTGAATATTATGAGTTTTTTTTCTAGTAAATGAATGTATGCTTAGTAGCAATTCTGTATCTGGCCTTCATGTTTCCATGGAAGCAATCTGATAATGAGAAATTGGCTGCTTGGTTCTCATGTGTCCATGGAGAGAATCTGATAAAGAGAAATTGGTTGCAGTCTGACAAAGAAGGATTGGCCGTGGGGGGAAGGGGAAGAGAAACTGGCTAGGGAATAATGTTCGCTGAAAGCATTCAGGGATTCTCCCTATCTGGGAGAGCCATAAAGATAAGATACAAACAGTTAGCACTTAGTAGAAGCACAGGTTGTACCATGCATCTTGGCATGGATAACCTTTCTTTTAGGTTAACTCAAGTCTGTAAATGTGGCTGTCATTTTGGGTATTCATTCCTATTAGGAGGGTAAAACTTCAGTATTTAAAGATGTACATAGTTTTGTCTGTTGGTATTAAATTAATAGGTTTTAGGGGGTATTGGTGTTTTTTTTTTTTTTGGTTTGAGGACTTTCAATAAAACAAAACGTTTTGTAAGATGTGACATAGGCTCAAATGGATATAACAAGAAAAGTACAGTTGTGTACACTTACCATAAATGTAGATGCTCAAGTGTATTTACTGTTGCAGTCATCACCTGTGGGTTATCCCTGCTGTGGTAGCCCTCACCCAGCCCAAATACCAGAGTCAATGTTTTTCTGCATCAGCTGCTGTCACTTGCTGCCTGATGTCAGGTCATCAGTGCTATAAAGGAAGGCAGCTGACACCATTACATCAGTTTTTTTTGCAATAACCAGTCAGAGGCCCAGTAAATATGTTAAAGGTGGTCCTGGTGGCTAAAAGCCATCGTTAGAAATATATGTTTCCCTAAAGAAAGAAGATATAAGGGGGAAGGAGGGTTGGAAACCAGGACTGCAACAGTGAATACACTCGGACATCTACATTTATGATAAGTGTACACAACTGTACTATGTTCTTCATGTTTCACTGTTGCGGTCATCACACGTGGGAGGATTCCCAAAGCTGAGGAGAGGGGTGGTAGGATTAGTAAGAGACATAGGAATGGGTCAGCATGCCCTGCAGAACTGCAGAGGCAAACCCTGCCCTAGCCTTAGAAAATAGAGGTAGGTGGTAATGATTGGTAAAGGTATGGACAGAAGTCCAGGTGGCAGCTTCCAGGATGTCCCTGGTGGAAACTCCTCTGAGAAATGCTGTGGAAGTGGAGGCTGCCCTAGTGAAATGGGTTTGAATAGACAGTGGGGGTTTCGATGCAATCTGTAACAGAAATGAATGCAGTGTGATATACATTTGGAAATGGTTTGTTTGGAAATGGGCTTCCCCTCTGCCCCTGGAGCAAAGCTGACAAGTAGTTGGTCTGTTGTCCTGAAGGGTTTACTATGGTCCAGATAATATCTGAGCTGTCTGTGCATGTCTAGTGAGTGCAGAATTCTTTCCCCTTGTTTTGAGGGTTATGAAAGAATGTGGATAGATGTATGGCCTGGTTGAGAGTTACATTAGATACCACCTTGGGCATAAATGAGCGATTAGTCCTCAAGGAGACCCTGTCTGCATAGAAAATGATGAAGGGCTCAGTGGCCACCAGTGCCTCAAGTTCTGCAACCCTCTGGCTGAGGTGATAGCTAGGAGAAAAGTAGTATTCCAGGAGAGGTATCATAGTTCTGCTGAAGCAGCAGGCTCAAAGGGTGGTAAATTTAGTTTTTCCAAAACATAATTCAGGTTCCAGGCTGGAGTAGGTGGCCTTCTGGGAGGTCTGATATTAGAAGCCCCTCTGAGGAATTGTTTAATCAAAGGATGGGAGAACAGGGGCTGTTCTGTATCAAAATGAGCTGAAATGGCTGAGGCATGGATTTTAATAGAGGAGAAGGAAAGACTTCTATTAAGTAGGTCCACTAAGTAGTCCAGGATAAGAGGGATGGAAGTTTGTAAGGTATGGTCCACTAAGTAGTCCAGGATAAGAGGGATGGAAGGTTGTGAGGTATTGTCCCCTCTGGACTGGCTCCAGGAGCAAAATATTTTCCATTTTCCTGCTTAAGATATTCTGGTGCTGGGCCTCCTGGCCTTTGTGATAATGTCTAGGACCTGCTTGCTTAACAGGGGCCCCTTGTTTGCCTTTAGAGTATTAGTCATGCTGATAGTTTGAGAGTCTGCAAGTCTGAGTGCAGCATTTCCCTCCTCCCACCTGAGTTAAGAGGTCTGAGATCAGGGGAAGCTGCCTGGGAGGCTGTAAGGTCAGGCTGTGCAGTAAGGGGTACCAATGTTGTCTGTGCCAATCTGGAGCAATGAGGATGACCTTTGGTCTCTCCTCCCTTAATTTGATTGGTACCTTGGGAATAAGATGCAGAGGAGGGAATGTGTACACAAAGAGGGTGTTCCACAGGAAGATCAAGGCATCCACCTTCCATGCTAGGTAGTGATACTCCCTGGTACAGAATTTTTACAGCTGATGGTTGAGATGTGAAGCAAAGAGATCCACCTCCAGAGTCCCCCACACCTGAGTGATTTGTAATAAGATTTTTCTGTGGAGCTGCCATTTGTGGAGGTCCAGTAAGTTTATGCTTAAGTGGTCTGCCAGGGTGCTGTTGATCCTTGGTAGGTATTGGACTATCAGGTGTAGTCCCATGGAAGAGGCTGTCAGCCAGAGGTTCATAGCCCGCACAGTGGGTAAGATTGGGTCCCTCCCTGTTTGTTGATGTACCACATTACTGTGGTGTTGTTCATTTTGATAAGAAGATCCCCTGGCTTGAGATGGGGTTTGAAGGATGTCAGATGCTTTTGTAATGCCATCATTTCTTTCTGGTTGATGTGTAAGGGAAGATGCAGGGTATCCCAAAGACCTTGGGTGCACCTGCCTTCTAGGTGAGTGCCCCAAGCTATGTCTGAGACTTCGGTGGTAATGGTCTGCCCGGTTGGGCAGAGGGTGAAGGAAAGACCCTTGTTCTGGACACAGGCCTCTGCCCACAAGTGAAACTTGGCCATTATACAAGGGATCAGAGGGAGATAGGTCTCTAGAGGTTGAGAGTGCTGACACCAAAGGTTCTTTAGGTACCACGGACATTTTTTTCATGTGGAGCCTGGCCAGAGGAATTAGAAGCATGGAAGATGCCATGTGTACCCCAAGGCTTGCAGGAACTTTCTTACAATGAGGTGACTTCTGGAAGCCAGCTGGGTAAAATAGAGAGGCGAGAAGCTCTGCTTTTCTGGGGATAGGAAGGACATTTGGGATGCTGTGTCCAGCAGTGCTCCCAAGAAAATTATTTTCCTGGAGGATGTTTGCCTTGATTTCTTCTCATTGATTGTGTACCCTAAGGAGGTTAGGAGGGTTTTTACAAAGAGGAGGCCCTTGAGGAGCTTTTCTTTGCAATCTGCCTGAATGAGGCAGTCATCCAGATAAGGGTAAATTTGTATATTTTTCTGTCTGCAAAAATGCTATGGCCGGGGTTAAGCATTTGATGAATACCCTGGGAGCAGTAGATAAGCCAAAGGGTAGCACAGAGAACTGAAAGTGTTGTGAGTCTGCTCTGAGGTGAAGGAATTTCCTTCAGGATTCCCTTATGGGGATGTAGAGGTAGGCATCTTTTAAACCTAGGGTAACTAACCAGGTATTTTCTGTCAGCATAGGCAGCAGCTGCTGCAAAGTTAGCATTTTGAATTTGGGGACCACCAGGAATGTGTTCAAAATGGACAGATTCAGGATGCCAACCAAGTGCCCTCTTTTCTGAGAACAAGGAATAGTCTGGAAGAAAAGCCTTTGCCTGTTTGATCTGAGGGGACAGGTTCTACTGCCCATTGGGGTATGAGAGTTTGGACTTGTTTCAATACCTCTGCCCACTGATTTGGAGGTATGTCTGAGTACCCTCTTGAAATTGAGAGTACGTTGAAGAAGAATTTGTATCCCTGAAAAATTATCTTTAAGTCCCATTGGTCCTTTGTTATAGAAAGCCAATTTTCTTTGCAGAGGGAGAGCCTTCCTCCTAGTTTTTGATGAGTGAAAAGGGGGCAGAGGGGGCGAGGGAGTCATTGACAATTTTTGCCATAAAGGGATGGCTTAGAACTCCCTGCTTTTGAAGCAGAAGCGGTCCACTGTTTTGTTCTCTGATGTCCCTGTGATATGAGTCTGGGTGGTCTGCCCCTGCGGGGCTTACCTTGCCCCTGTCTGCTAGGTGCAGGAAAGGACAAGTGTTTTGAGGGAAAATTCCTGCTGAACCTAGGAGGTTGTACCTGACGGAAGTCTTTTGCTGTTTGCATAGATTTTGCTTTGTCTTCCATCTTTTTAAGCACCTCTTCTGCATTTACTCCAAAGACTCACCCAGACTCTGCTACACTTTGCTGTGAGGGAAAGATTAGTATGCTTTTTATTTGTTGTATTACTTTATTGCCTTTTTCTATTTTGAATACTGTGATTTGTTTTATTTACCTTGTGTTTTACTTGTATCCTGCTTTTAATTGCATATTAAAACTTGAAAAGAGACCACAGCTCTGTCTCTTGTGAGTCAGACAGAAATTAGTACAGGTCAATAGAACAAGTCAGTTAAGGTTAATCATCTGTGAACTGAGGGGGTGGAGCTAGGAACTAAACCTTCTATTTAAGGGGTAAAATAAAACATGTCAGAGCTTTACTAGAAAGGCTCATGCAGACTCTGCTACACTTTGCTGTGGAGGAAAGGTTAGTTTGCTTTTTATTTGTTGTATTATTTTATTGCCTTTTTCTATTTTGAATACTGTGATTTGTTTTATTTACCTTGTGTTTTACTTGTATTCTGCTTTTAACTGCATATTAAAACTTAAAAAGAGACCGCAGCTCTGTCTCTTGTGAGTCAGGCAGAAATTAGTTCAGGTCACTAGAATAGGTCACTTAAGGTTAATCATTTCTGAACTGAGGGGGTGGAGCTAGTAACTAAACTTCTATTTACGAGGTAAAATTAACATTTCAGAGCTTTACTAGAAAGGCTTACCCAGACTCTGCTACAATTTGCTGTGAGGCAAAGGTTAGATTGCTTTTTATTTGTTGTATTACTTTATTGCCTTTTTCTATTTTGAATACTGTGATTTGTTTTATTTACCTTGTGTTTTACTTGTATTCTGCTTCTAACTGCATATTAAACATTGAAAGAGACCACAGCTCTGTCTCTTGTGAGTTGGGCAGAATTTTTTTTACCTACCTTCCCACCCGGTTACTGTAGTGTTCTTAAACACCACTGTCTTTCTTGTTGCCTTCCCCTATGTTAATTTGACCATATATCTCCTTTCCTCTATGTTTTTACTGGTTTGTGTGAGTAAGCACAAAATTATAATTTTGTGAAATCACTCCCCTTCGGCTATTTAAATTTATTGGCCATCCTACTGTATTCCATAGTACCAGAATACTAAAGTGATCACTCCTTTCAACCTGTCTTGCTGTTTTGAAAATAGTGTCTCTCCACTAAAACTTAACTTTTTAGACAGGTAAAACTTAAGTTACCTACTTTCACATCTAACTCCTCTAATGCACACTGCAGTGTATAGCATAAACCATTTTTGCATCTTACCTTTAAGCATCCCTGTGACTAGCATTTGCTTTAAAACCTGCTGGAAAGCACTAGGAAGTCTTAAACTGATACAAGCACTCAACTTTCCTTTTAAATGAGGAGAAATTAATTTTAGGCATTAAACAGCCTATATTTGCAAAGTACCTTGCTAAGGTAAGGGAAAACAGCTCTTGTAGTTTACAAAAAAACGCACCAAACCAGGCATGTCCAAGAGGCAGCTTCTGGTGATTTCTCCTGTCCACCTGGTGAATCTGGGCATACTGGGGCAATGCAGCAATTGCCTCATGTACACAGACAACCTTCTCTTACTGCCACCCAACAGTACAACCTGTGAGAGATGCACTTACATAGCCAAACTGGAAGCAAAGCTCTCTCCACCCAAGATTGTGCTAGACAGTCAAGAGGAGAAAGTTAACACCCACACTACACCTCAAGCAACACAAAGCCCTTCTAAACCCACACCACCAACACCCACACATAGCAACAATAAACCCACATATGTGGAGGCCGTTAACATTAACCTGCCCAAGCAACAAGTACCTCAGAAGCTGAAATGCAAACAAACACCAATCACAGCCAAAGTGTCACATAGCTCACAACACCAGTTTGCCACTCAACAACAGCCCCTAAGGGAAGACAACGTACCCAACATTTTAGTCATAGGTGACTCTATAGTCAGGCACACTAATGTCCCACTCACCAGGCTGAACAAGGAGAAAATTACAGTCAGCTGCCTGTCAGGTTCCAGGATCCACCACATAACACATGCACTCAAGTCACTCCACAACAAGTACATATATGACTCTGTCATTGTCCATGTTGGAGTGAATGACTTGAGACGTACCTCCCTGGACTACATGAAAAGAGACATGGAAGACCTCTTAGATCATGTGGCCCAGGCAGTTATGACCCTAGCACTGAGTGGCATCCTGCCTTCGCCCAGAATGATACCACAGTATAAGGACAAAATGACTGACTTCAACAATTGGCTAAACTTCTGGTGTCATTCAAAGAGGATCCAGTATCTGTCTGCCTGGGATGACATAGGTTCATAGGTTCATACTAGGCTATCTGCCCTAGGGCATTTATAAGCCTAGCCAGAATGTGTTTGGCTTTCACCCATTTTAAATTTATTTTGCTATGTCCTTTTTCGAGGCTAGTATACTCTGCCTCTGTCTAACAGTGACACAGAAGTGATACCCGGGGTAAACCTACAATCTCCCATCCACTCATCAAGATTCATCTTGAAGAGAGTCAATGAGACTCTGCCTAACCTGGACTGGGATTTTATTGCAGAGTGAAGGGAGCCTCTGGGTTATGAATCTGTCCCTCCAGCATGTCCTATTTATTTCAGTGCTGAGGTTCAAGTCTCTCGAGCGCGTAGCTCGATGAGATTTGGATTTTCTGAGGTGCAGCATGTCCATTAATTCTGGATAGGACATGGCTTTATACATCAGGCACAGATCGCCTCTGAACAGGCGGTATGCCACTGAGTAGAGCTGGAGTTTCTTTAACCGGCAGCATATCGCATCTGTTTGAGCCCTTTGATCCTCTTGGTGAGGTACTTTTGGGGTCTTTCCAGTTGCTGCAGGTGTCTGATAAGGTACATCCCAAAAGGGCATTGTACTCAATTATGGGCCTGATGAGGGATGAGTAAAGAGGCACGATGACCTCCCCTGATCTAGATGTGAATCCCTTCATGATTAGGTGGGCTATATAAAATGTTTTTCTAACCACTTTGGCCACGTGGTTGTCAAATGAGAGATTGCTATCAACTTGGGTCCCCAGGTCCCTAATTACTTCTTCTGTACTTAATGGATTACCACCTATGTGGTAATTTGTGGGCACTTTGTTTTTGCCAAAGGGGATGACTATACACTTTTTGGCATTTAGCTTGAGGCCATGGCTCTGGCACCAGTTGTCTGTTTCTATGAGGCCCTTTTGGAGGATGCTTGTGTTGGCTGGAGAGTCGATTATGGCGCCCAGTTTCCAGTCATCTGCGAACTTGGTCAGCCACAGTCCTTCCGTGTTGGCCTGTACCTCCGAGAAATATATACTGAACAAGAGAGGTCCCAGGACTGAGCCTTGTGGGACACCACTTGTAACTGGTTTAGAGTCTGACATGGCTCCAGCAATTCTAACCATGTGGGTTCTGTCCTTGAGCCAGTTTGCAATCCATCTAGTGACATAGGGGTTTATATTTAAGCTGGTGAGCTTATCTATAATGCCTGAGTGGGGTATTGTATAGAAGGCTTTTGCGAGGTCCAGGTAGGCTGTGTGGACCACCTTCCCCTCGTCAATGGCCTTGGTGACTGTTTCAAAGAAATCAACCAGGTTTAAGAGGCAGGATCTGCCCTTAACAAAGCAGAACTGGGTAGGATCCAGTGTCTGTAGGTCCCCAATATCTTTATTTATGAGGTCCATGATGTTCCTTTCCATAGCTTTGCAGACCAAGCTAGTCAGTCTTATGGGGTGATAGTTTCCAGGATCCGTTGAGGCACCACCTTTATGGAGAGGGACCACTGTTGCTGTACGCCACTCTTTGGGCACATATCCTGTAGTAAGGCTGAGATTGAACAGTAGTTTTATGTTTGGGTTTAGCTCTTCTTGGAGTTCATGTAGGATGCAGCCCGGGACACTGTCTGGTCTCATTGATGCTGTGTTTTTGCTTTGGAGAGGGAGGCTCTTACCTGAGCATCTGAGATGTCAGGGGGGCAGCACTCTGCTGGGATAGATATTTGCCCTTTTGGTGGGGAGAAGTTTGCACTGAACCTGTCAGCAAGGATGTTGGCAATGTCTGTGGGTTTGGTGTATTTTTTTGTCATTTTGGACTAATTCTGAGCATATCTGGGAATTACCACCCAGGTTCCTAACATAACTAAAGAAAGCCTTGTGATTATCCTTAGTGTCCTGTGCAATTTTTCTCTCGAAGCTGGCCTTAGACAATTTTATGAGTGCATGTAGTTTTTTGCTAATACTGATCAGTGATGCCTTCCCTTTTTGGGATTTTGCTCTATCATTTAGTAGCTTCCTCCTTCTATTGTATAGTTTGTTTATGGCTGGGGTCCACCAGACAGGATGTCTGCCTTTGGAGGATTGGGTCTTGGTTTTATTTGGGATCGATGATCCATACATTCCTGAAGGTGTTCATAGAATGCATTTATAAAGGATTCTGCGGTCTGGGCCGTATTTTCCACAGGCCCAGGGGCTTTGAAGGATTCCACCTCGGTTTTGAGGAGTGTGAAATTTGCTTTAGAGAAGTTTTTCACTGTGGTTTTCTGGGCAGGGGTGGGGTCAGGATGTTAATATCCAGTGAGATTAGTTTATGGTCTGATCTTACCAGTGAGGGATACACTTCTGGTCTGAAGCATAGAGTCCCCATGTTGGTGATGATCAGGTCCAGTATGTTTTCTCATCTTGTGGGAATGGTAACAAGTTGTTCCATAGCATTTGAGTTTATAAATTCTAGGAACCTTTGGGCTAGGGTGTTGGAGCTAGAGTAATGCTCCCAGTCTATGTTTGGGTAGTTGAAGTCGCCCAATATAATGGTGTTTGGAGAGACCTTCATATTTTCCAGTGTTCTCAGGAAGGCTGAGTGGGGTTCCTGGGTTTGGGAGGGTGGTCTGTAGCAGGCTATAAACTGGAAGGCAGTTTTACCCACTGTTAGTTGCACATGGATAGTCTCTGATGCTTCATGCTTTGCCACCAACCTGGAGGTGTGGGTATCTTTGATGAATATTGATACTCCCTCTCCTTTTGTGGTTCGGTCCAAGTTTTGGGGCCGAAAAGCATGGTATGAGGTATAACCTGGTAGTGCTGGGGTGCTCTTGGGAGCCCTGAACCAGGTTTCTGTTACTGCACAGATATCGATGTTCTCCATGCTAAGGAGAGTTTCAAGTGCATGCATCTTGAGGTTTAGACTTCTGGCGTTGAGTAGCATTACTCTTAGTTTCTTATCCCTTGTGATACCTATGGAGGTGGGTTTGTCTTTTGAGCCTTGCCTAAAAAGGCACTATGGGGTAGCAAGAGCCTTTGCCAATATCTGAAAGCCCAGAGGTGACAGGTGCAAGCCGGCCCTAGCGAAGCATCGTGGCTTGTCGAGCATATCATCCCAAGCTGACAGGCATTGGATCCCCTTTGAATGACACCAGTACTTAAGCCAATTGTTGAAATTGATCATCTTGTCTTCATATTGTGGCATCATTCTTGGTGAGGGTAAGATGATACTCAAGGTCAGGGTCATACGGCCTGGGCTACATGCTCAGAGAGCTCCTCTATGTCTCTTTTCATGTAGTCCAGGGAGGTACGTCTCAGGTCATTCACACCAGCATGGACAATGACTGAGTCATATTTGTACTTGCCTTGGAGTGACCTGAGTGCTTGTGTTATGTGGTGGATCCTAGCGCCCGACAGGCTGCTCACCGTGACCCTCTCCTTGTTCAGCCTGGTGAGCGGGACATCAGTGTGCCTGACGATAGAGTCACCTATTACAAGTGTATCAGGTGTGTTGTTTAGTCTTAAGGGCTGTGACTGTTCAGCACACTGGCTTTGTGAGATATGTGTTGCACGTGTTTTGTTTTGGGGTAGCGGTTGCTTGGGTGTCTGCTTTGGAGGTCTCTGCTGCTTAGGCAGATCTTTATTTAGAGCCTCAGAGTATGTTTTTGTGTGATTATGTGTTTGGTTTGCTGTCGTGGTAGGTCTATGTGAGACTGGAATTGTAGTGAGTGTGGTTTCCTTCTCCTCCTGACTGGTTATGCCAGTACTGAGTTGAGAGAGCTTAGCCTCCAGTTTGGCTATATGGTTGCATCTCTCACATGTGTTGGAATTTGTTGGGAGGAGGAGAGGGTTGTCTGTCTACATGAGGCAGTTGTAACATTGCCTCAAGATTCCCAGATTCACCAGCTGGACCGGAGAGGAGATTGACAACTGACCTTTGGACATGCTAGAATAATATTGGGAATTCCTTTATAATTGAAAACAAGGGCCAGTGGGGAGTGAGGGTGTAGTGCTTTTAATTTTTAGTGCTGACTTATATAATTGCTTTAGTGAGCAAGTGCCAGCTAACTTAAGTGCAATGTGTTACAGGTAACTTAAATGCAAAAACCAACAAACAGTAACTTTCTTTCAAGTGAAACAAGGAAATAAGTACAGTAAGCAATGCAGATATCACTAGTGATTCACAGAAGCGATGAGAAGCTGCGTATTAGGTGGAATTAGCATTCCAGGGAAATAACAAGCAAACAAACAACAAGCATATAAACAAAGCTAGATTCAGCAGGTCTGGATCTAGTCTATGCTACAGCAAACAAGGTGTACCAATTTCAGTAAGATACAGTTCAAATATTCAGGCACTATAAATCTTTAACCAGAAATTCCCAGCTCAGAAGGGCAAAGTCCAGCCTCTTCTCCCACAAGAGTGCAGACCACTAACCTTCTTAATGTAAAATAACTGGCCTGAAGCCCAAGTGCTTAAACCAGAACTAATACACTTTAAGAATAACAGACACTGGGCTCTCAATCAGCAGTTCCCAACTTAGAAGGATGAAAGCTACCTGTCCTGCCACCACAGTGCATGCCATAAACCTTCCTAATGTAAAACAACTGGTCTGAAGCCCAAGTGCTTAATCCAAAAGACTTAGAATGATAGCTACACTTTAATCAAGTTACTACCAAGCAGTAATAAATACAATTGAATACTTTAGAGAATGCCTGGATTAGTGCTCAAGTTACACAAACAAAGCTAGATCCAGCAGGCCCGAATCCAGTCTATGCCACAGCAAACAAGGCGCACCAACTTCAGTAAGAAGCAGTTCAGATATGCATGCACTATAAGCCTTTAACCAGAAATTCCCAGCTCAGAAGGGCAGAGTCCAGCCTCTCCTCCCACAAGAGTGCAGACCACGAACCCTCTTAATGTAAAATAACTGGCCTGAAAGCCCAAGTGCTTAAACCAGAATTAATACACTTTTAGAATAACAGACACTGAGCCCTCAATCAGCAGTTCCAACCTAGAAGGATGTAAGCTACCTGTTCTGCCACTATAGTGCAGACCACAAACCCTCTCAGTGCAAAACAACTGGTCCGAAGCCCAAGTGTTTAAACCAAAAGGCTTAGACTGAGTTACACCAAGCAATAATAAATACAATTGAGTACTTTTAAGATGATGCAAAAGTAAAATAAAGTAGGTAGAAACACAAGTACAGTAAAAGCAGATGAAATTTTTTTTTCTGAACAAGTGCTGAGATCAAAGAAACAGATTTGAGTGCTGAAACTAGAAAACTGGCTAGTTATAAGAAAAAAAAACTAAGCTAGAAGGCTTCCTCCAACACAGAAGGGCTTGGGGGCTCAGAAGCCTACAAATAGTCTATACCACTTAACAGGAAAGGCAGGAAACAAGCTTAATTTTTTTTTTTCTGTTTCCCAGATGCTCTCTTTGTATACAGCAGGAGTGCCTGAAATCAGAATATGATCTCACTGCACTCAGTTGAGTGAGCAAATGAGATGGGCCCAGAAGGAGTATCCAGACACAAATTTACAAGAGGGGTGGGCAGTTTCAAGGCCACTAAGATTAACACCAAAACAAAAACAGGGAGGGTGGATGGGACTAACTGAAGAGCAGAGTCAAAACTTCCAGTTCAGTTAATATTCCTGCAACACAGTTAAAATCAATTTAAATACTGTAAAAAAAGTGCAGATAAAGGTACTTAAATTCTCTTATACGTCCAGTTGAATACAGCTAGTTCTTAGCTGGCCAAAGCTGAGGTTTTTAAGCAGAAAATATTTCACACTGTACCACTTAAATAGGCAAGGACAGGAAATCAAAGAATGTGGCTACCCCCACACCTGTAATTACTAGCAAATAACAAAATTCAGCAAACACTGACTAACTTCCAGTTCAGTTAATATTCCTGCAACACAGTTAAAATGATCGACAAACCATGATGCTTTGCCAGATATGGTCTGCACCTGTCGCCCCTGGGACTCAGGTTACTGGCTAAGGCTTTTGCCACCCCTATAGTGCCTTTTTTAGGCAAAGTTCAAAGGACAAAACCACCACAGTAACAGGTACAAGCATGCAAAATCTGAAAGTAATGCTACTCAATGCTAGAAGTCTAAATTTCAAAATGCACTCTTTCGAGGCACTCTTAAAAATGGAGAACATCGATATTTGTGCAGTAACTGAGACCTGGTTCAAGGCTCCAGAGAGCACCCCTGCCTTACCAGGCTACAACTCTTACCACACATTTTGGCCACCAAACCAGGACTGAAACAGGAAAATGTGGAGGAGTGTCCATATTCACCAAGGATATTCACAACACCAGGCTAGTTGCCCAACATAATGCGTCTGAAATTTTCCAGGTGCAACTAATACTAGGTAAGCCTGCAATCCAAACTGTAGCCTGCTACAGATCCCCCACCATGCACTAAGATTCTCACTACACCTTTCTAAACATACTGGAAAATATTAAGATACAATCAAACACCCTAATACTGGGTGATTTCAACTACCCTGCTATTAACTGGGAAAACTACTCGTGTATCACCACCTTTGCCCAACAGTTCTTCGAATTCATAAATTCCAATGCCCTAGATCAGCTAATCCTTAGTCCCACCAGGGGCTCCAATATCCTAGACCTGGTCATTCTCAACATGGGAAATCAATGCTCCACACCTATGGTCACCCCCTCGTTGGTCAGGTCTGACCATAAGCTAATCACCCTTGATATCCACATCCCACCCCACCCCCCAGTAAGGAAACCTCCATAAAAAACTTCTCCAAAGCCAACTTCATGCTATTCAAGTCAAAAGTGACAAACTTCATGACACCCATGCAGACGGGAACAGAAATTTCAACTGCTGAATCCTACACTAGGGCACTGTAATGAGCACATCCACTCTTGCATGAATCGTGCCACACCAATAGAACCAAGATGCTCTCCTCCAAAAAAAGGAAGCCAGTCTGGTGGTCCCGTGCCATAAACAAACTTTACAACAAAAGGAAGAAACTGTTGCAGAAAAGAGGAAAATCCCAGGATGCAAAAAAATCCCTTACCAGCCTCAGTAAAAAGCTGAGATCCCTCATAAAATCCTCCAAAGCTAGTTACAAAAATAAAATTGCCAAAGATTCCAAAGACAACCACAAGGCATTCTATAGCTATGTCAAGAATCTAAATGGCCATGATCAGATCTGCTCTGAGCTACAACAGAATGGTATTAAATATACTGATCCCAGGGATATTGCCAGTGTCCTGCCAAATCGATTCAGTGCAAACTTCACCCCCTCTCACCCCCTAAAGGGCCCATCTCAATACCAAAAGATTGCCAAATTCTGGTAATAATGACTACATAGGTAAAAATGCACCCTCCAAAGCTAAGAATACAGCATCCATGGGACCAGACAACATCCCAGGCTGTGTACTACATGAACTACAAAATGAACTGGCACCTCACCTAAGTGTCATGTTTAATCATGGCCTCACCTCAGGCTTCATGCCCCCTGAGTGGTGCACAGCTACAGTTATCCCACTCCACAAGGGGGGAGCCACCTTGGATCCCGGAAACTACCACCCCGTCAGTCTGAAGAGCCTGATCTGCAAAGTCATGGTAGGTATTATCATGGAACTTACAAACAAAGACAGTGGCAACCTTCAAACACTGGACCCCATGCAGTTTGGTTTGTAAAGGGCCGATCTTGTCTCCTGAACCTGATTGACTTCATCTAATCAGTCTCCAGAGCCGTGGACAAGGGTAAAGTGGTCCACACAGCCTATCTGGACCTTGCCAAGACCTTCAACACCATCCCCCACTCTGGAATCATAGTTAAACTTACTAAGCTGGGCATTAATCCCTACATCACTCGATGGGTTGCCAACTGGCATACTGACAGAACCCACACTGTAAAAGTAGCCAACTCCAAATCCAGTTCCAGACAAGGGACAAGTGGAATACCTCAGGGTTCAGTCTTGGGACTGCTCTTGTTTGGCATCTACTTCGAAGTACAGGCCAACAGTAAGGGACTCTGGCTAACAAAGTTCGCAGATGACTGCAAACTGGGAGCCATTAATGAATCCCCAAATGATGTGGATATTCTACAAAAATGGCCTTACAGAAACAGATGCTTGGTGCCATAGACATGGGCTCAAGCTTAATGCCAAGAAATGTATAGTTATCTCCTTTTGGAAAAAAACATGTACCTGTGAATTACCACATAGGTGGCAGTACACTAAACACTGAAAGAGTGATAAGAGACTTAGGGACACAGGTGGACAGTGGTCTCACCTTCAATAACCACATCACCACAACAGTCAGGAAATCCTTCTATGTGGCACACCTCATCACTAAGGGCTTTTCATCCAGAAAAAGGAGGTCATTGTCCCACTGTACTCATCCCTCATTAGACCCATTATAGAATACAATGCCCCGTTTGGTATGTACCTCTCAAGACATCTGCAACAACTGGAAAGCCCACAGGAAAACCTCACTAAAAGAATCACAGGCCTAAAGTAGATGCCCTATGCTTACCGTCTAAAAAACTCCACTTATACTCTGTCGCATATCGTCTACTCAGAGGTGATCTCTGCTTAACATACAAGGCCATGTCAAACCCAGAGCTGTTGGACATGCTGCCCTTAAAGAAATCCCAATCCCTCAGAGACACATGCTCCAAGGATCTAAACCTTATCATCACAATGAACAAAACATGCTGGAGGGATAGGTTCCTGACCCAGAGACTCCCCAGACTCTGGAATAAACTGCCCATACATGTCCAGCAGAGCACCTCTTTGGACCTCCTCAAAAGGAAGCTTGATGATTGGATGGGAGATAGGAAATTCACCCTGGGGATCACATCAGTCACCCTGCTAGACAGGGGTCCAGGGAAGTAAATACTGTGGAAAGAAATAGCCAGGGAATTGTTATGGCTAGGCTTGTACAGGCGCTAGGCCAATAGTGTAGTACCAACCTATGAATAAGCGGTCCTTATCAAAGGGTGCATCAAGTAATTTAGATTTGACATGATCATGGAGAGATTGGTCCTTCAACCATGCATGTCTCCTAATGACAGATCCTGACACTGCTGCCCAGCTTGAGGCTTCTAGGGCATCATATCCACAGTGTAATGAGTGTTTAGTCACTTGACAAGTAGAGTGCAGTAAATCTGCTAACTCTTTTGAATTGGCACAGTCAGGAAAGGTAGAAATCTTTTGTTTTAATAGTTTCGAAGTGTGTTGTTGATATTTTAACACGTGGAAGTGACAGTTGAGTGCTCTGATAGCTAAGGTTGCAGAGGTGTATACTTTCTTACCCCATCTGTCCAGAGCTCTGGATTACTTATCAGAAGGGATAGGATTATTTGCAGAACTATCCTTAGCTCCTTTTTTTTTCCTGTGTAATGACCTCCTGGTCTGCATCAGGATTTCTGTACAGGTATTTGTGAGAATCAGGTACTCTGTAATACCTGTCAGGTTTTCTGGGAGCAGGTGGGGGGGTGTCAGGGGTTAAAATGGATTCACGGAAGACATCATCAACCAACTCTAAGATTGGAGGAATGGCCAAGGGACTGTGCTGGGGCAGGTCTAGAAACTCTCTTAGTCTTTTCTTAGACTGAAGGAAGTCTTGGGATTCCCAGTGGAAATGTTCCCTGAAGGTGTGAAGGGTTTCCCCCAAGGAAAATTATTCTGGTGGGGAGGCAGAAGGAATGGATTCCTCTGCATCTGAATCCTCATAAGCAGTCAGAGGTTGTTGTTCCTCTTAGAAATCTGAATAATCAGATTCCTCAGAATCCTGTTCTGTCAGTATTTCAGGAGAAAGGTTTATTTTCCTTTTAGAAGGAGTGGCCTGACTACCCCTGATAAGGGTGATAGGATCCTCTGCCATTTTAAGCATGTGAGCTTGGGGTGGAGGAGCAGGAGTAAAATGGTGGCTAGAGGTAGTTTTCTGAGAGAATTGCTAGTTAGAGGAGAAGACATAGTTTTTTGGCTAGATTCAGTAGTGTGAAAAAACTCCTCAGAAGCCAGTGCCTGTGTCACGGCTCTGGACCCAACCAAGGCAGAAACAACCAAAGGCTTGGAAGATGAAGAAGATTTCTGAGGCATACCAGACTCCGAAGGGTCTCAGTAGAGGCCTGTGATGGTATCAAACTGGCCATCAGGGGCTACAAAGGCACTTCACTGAATTCTGGAGAACTGACGACCTGCTTAGCTGCAGAGTCCTCAGAAGGCTTAGCCTTGTGTGGTTTGTCTCTATCTTTATCCTTACTTTTTTTGGAAAGTCTACGGATTGTTGCCTGATGGACACCATTTCAGAATGTGAAGATGGAAGACAAAAATACCTGGCTACAATAAGAGCACTTCGATGAATGGTTCTTGCATTAAAGAGGGCACAGAACTGGCAATGGGGGATGTTGTTATCTGGGCCTAAACAAGTGACACAGTATGAATGGAAGTCTCAGTACATTTGCTTTCCACAGGCGAGACAATTGTTAACTTTTTTGGACATCGGTTAGTGTAAGAAAAATGGATCCCCAGCGGGGTACTTAGCATTAGATGTTTTCAGCTGTAATTCAAACTCTGGTACCGACTGACCAGCACACTTGCAAACTGCTTCTGCTACCAGCTCCACGACAAGAAAGACTGGTGTAATGGCGTCAGCTGACTTCCTTTATACAGGCAGCAAGCAACAGCAGCCGACACAGAAAAACATTGACTCTGGTATTTGACCCGGCCGAGGGCTACCACAGCAGGGATAACCCACAGGTGATGACTGCAACAGTGAAACAGGAAGAACATCAACTATATAAAATTTCAACCTGCCAAACAGTGTATGCATGTAGCACAAAAGCTGTAACTAGACATTTAAAAAAAAAGGTGTTGTACATAAAAGGTGGGAATAATAACTTTTTAATACAAGGATGCTTTCTGTAATGTCTTTAAATGTCAACGGTCTCAAAACAAAATACAAAAAAAATATTGAATAATAATAAAAATCTAGAGTGCAAATAGTTATGTTACATGAGACACATTTTGAAAGAACTGAACACATGAGTTTGATAAAAAAAGGTTTTCAGTTTGGTTATTCATCAGAATATCTAGGAAAAGGAAAAGAGGAGTACTTATATTAATTGCAAGAGGAGCTCCAATAGTGATAGAAGATGATAAAAAAGATAATAATGGCAGATTTGTAGTGCTAAGGGGGCTACTGGCAAGGGAGGAGGATTGCACTAGCATGTATTTATATTCCATCTAAAACTGCTATAATGGAGCTGAAGAAAATTCTCAGAGAAATAATCAGTTTTCATCAAGGAATATTACTTATAAGTGGGTACTAGAATCAGTGCAGGTGTGTCTGGGGGACCCAGAAGCAAAAGTATAACAAAGGAGAGCAGTTTTGGAAGTAATTTATGAAAATATTTGGCATGGAAGATGTGAATTCAGTAATACGAGTTTGGAGTGAATTTACTTATTATTCCCCAACATATAAAAACTGGACTAGGCTAAACAAAATTTACATTTCACAGGAACATGTGCATTTAATTTAAGGTCTTGATACACACCCAATAACTATTTCAGATCATGCATCAATAATAACTAAAACAAAAACAGAGGGTAATGAAACAAAAATGAGACACTGGCACTTTCCCACCTATCTATTGAAAAGAGAAGAATTTAAGGAATGGGTAGTGGAGATTATTTGGGAGCTATATGAGAGGAGAAATTACTTCTGAAAACATAGCTAGGGAGTGTGATAAAGTTAAGGTGGAGTTTAAAAATAGGCTGGACATAAGAGAAAGGGAGCTATGGTTAAGAAGTAATAAGATTTATTTGGAGGAACTGAGAAATGTTAAAGCATTGCAGAATAGGGGGAATCTCACAGAACAAGAACAGAATGCAGAATGCTAAGCAGAAAATAAGGGATTACCTTAATAATCTACACAAGTTTAGAAAGATTGCTGTTAAGCAACTTTTTTTTTTTTTGATAACAACACTAGAGCATAAACATTTTTAACACAATGACTCAGGCAACAGAACGTAGTAAGGGCTATCATCAAGCATACGGAGTCAATAACAAGGAAGGTAAAAACAGATCCTGTAGAAGTATTAGAAATATTTGGGAAATTCTATGAAATTCTGTATAAAGCAGAGAACTATGGAAATCAAGAAAAGATACAAATGGAAATGTTTATGGAAGAATTAAATATGCCAAGGTTAGAGGTAGATAAGGTTCCATTACTAACCGTATAGGAGGAGATGAGATAAAAATTGTGATGTTTAACTAAGCTACAGGATGGTGCCCAGGAATAGATGGTATTCCTGTGGAAGTCTGGAAGCTAGGAGGGAAAAAACTGATAAAGATCTGGAAGGTTTTGTTTAACAGTATGTTAAGAGGAATGACCTGGAAGAAAGCAGTGGTAGCTGTAATACCTAAAGAGGGTAAAGATCCATCAGATCCAGCTTCAGACAGGCCCATCTTAATCCTAAACCATGATTATAAAGTGTTTATGTCTATAATGACTAACTGAATGGCAAATGTAATACCAAAATTAACAGATGTGGATCAGTGTGATTTTTGTGGAGGAGAGGCAAACATTTGACAACATTAATGGAACACTGATGATCTAGAAGGAAGCAGAATGTAAGAAAATACCATTTGTTGTTGTTGGGTCTTGATGAAGAGAAATCATTTGACAGAGTAAGCTGGAACTTTATGAGCAGGGCAATGGAAGCATTTGCATTTTCTGAAAAAAAATTATAAGGTTGATTAGGAGAATATATGAGGGATCGGAGGTAAAAATTAAAGTGGCTGGGGTCCTCTCTGATAATTTCTGCTTGAGCAGACGAACCAGGCATGGGTGTCCTCTTTCCCCTTTGTTATTTGCATTATATTTAGAAACATTGGAAAAGAAAATAAGGGACACAGAAATTCAAGGATATAATTGGTATGGTAGTCAAGAAAAGCTGGCTCTATTTGCAGGTGTCATAATTTTATACTTGACAAAACCAGAAAGAGACATTACAGTGTTGTGGAACATTCTGGGACAGTTTCAAATCTTTTGGGGATATAAAAGTAATAAAGCTAAAACAAAGACAATAGTGGTAAATTATGTATCCACATATGAATTGGTTCAGCAATATCCATATTTATAGGGACATGATAAAATGAAGTATTTAGGAGTATGGATTAAAAATTATTCTGGTGTGGCAGCTAAGGATATGTAGGAAGAGACTAAACAAAACTTAATAATAAAATTGAGAAAATGGAAGCTTTGTAATATGGATATAGATAGTAAGATACAAACAGTTAAAATGTTTTAGTCCCATTAATCTTATACACAGGTCAGGCACATTTTTATCAACCAGAGGGGATGTTGTGAATAGCAATTAATAATGAGCTGAAGGACTTTATTTTGGAGGGGAAGATGGCAAGAGTCAAGTGGGATAAGCTGAATCTTCCAGCAGAACAGGGCAGATTTGGATTAACTGATTTAAAGGAGCATTTCAGAGCTATGCAGTTAAGGTTTCTATAAAAACTATAATTCAAAGTGGAAACGGATGATGATGAAACAGGGTGGAAGCTCAAGAAACAAAGAAAAACTGGGATTTTGGATGCAAGCCTTTATGGAGAATAACAATAATCATACATAATGTTATATCTATAAAGTAGCAGAAAGTATCCTAAGAACTAAGCCAACATGGGAAGTGAGAAAGAGAGATTCTGCCAATAGGGATGACTGCAATTAGGGATACAGGCAATAGGGGGATGGAATTTATTGGAGAAAACTGAGAAAGGAACCAAGGTACTGGGAGCAATAACTAGAGAGGGAAAGACCATAGACTGGGAAGAAGCCAAGAATTTATTTGGACTGCAGGTTAGAGACTGCCTTCCCTATCAAGGATTGATATCAGTGTATAGGCAAAGAGAAAGAAATAGGGTGGTCCTAAATGAAAGACCAGCACTGGTAGAGTTTTTAATAGAATCTAGAACAGAAGCTGCCATTAAAAAAGGAATAATTAGTACAGCATATAAAATATTGCATGATAAATATATGAATCAATCAGAGAAGGTTAGAAAGGATTGGGAAGAGAGACTGGATAAGCAATTTACAAAGAAACAATGGGAGGATGTATGTATGTCTCTCAAATATGCAACGAAACCTAGAAGATTTAGGATTTTTGCTTTAAAATGTTTACATAAACATTTTTACACCCCAAGTAGACTCCAGAGAAAATTTCTTCGGGTAGACAGCAAATGTTGGAGGCATGACAAGGAAGAAAGACGTAATTGGAAACATATTTTCTGGGAGTGCAATTAGTTGGCTGACTTTAAGGATTTCCTGTGGGATGCACTGTCTGAGATGTTAGGTGGGCAGACTGGTGTGATGAGGGGAAATGATTTTTCTGAAATAAGCTACAGAATCAGAATTGCCTAAACATGGCAAGGCCTTGCTGTGTCTAATTATGGTGGCTGCCAAAAAAGCAATTATTAGAAAATTGAAATCAAAATCTAAACCAACTCTACTAGAAGTAGCGAGTATAGTAACAGAGATAAAACAATCGAAACTGAGATCTTTAGAAAAGGGTAGGAGCAAAACACATAGGAAAAATGGCAATTGTGGGAACAATACATACAGAGGAGGAATGAGGTTTAAAAGACAGCAGAGCTTAAATGAGATATGTAATGTTTAACTGATGAGTAGTTAAGTGATGTACAATGTTTGCAATTGGGAGTATGTCAGTATAATTTGTGATGTAAAATGTTTGTAAACAGGATTGTGTCGGTGTGGTTTGTTTTCGTTTATAGAAATGTATCGTTGTCTATGTTGTAAGTGATGATTTAATAAAGACATTTCTTATTTAAAAAGGGGGGCAAGAATTGAATAATTTATGTAATGTTGTTTAGGTTATCTGATATATAGCAGTATATGTGAAGTATAATGTATGTAAACATGAACTTGTTAATACAGTTTGATTACTTTTATATAAATGTAAATTTGCCTGTGTCACAAGAGACAATTCAATAAATGTGTTTAAAAAAGAGAGAGGTGCTAAACTGTGTACTAATCACCATGTGGGGATGAGGTGGGTCAGATGGCTGGGGCTGAGCAGAGCTAGGAGACCTAAATGTATAAAGTAGGTGAGATGGAAATACATACCTAATGCTTACATATAGGATTAATTCAACCTCTACCTCCTAAACAATTCTCCTACATCCCTGGAGAGATCAGGGATGTGGATTCTAAACAGACCTTGTTTGAGACCTCAGTAAGTGAGCCAGAGGCAAGAAGCTGTGGCCAAAAGTTGATTGCTGCTTATCAGGGGAGCAACCTTCAACCTACTAGTACAAATCAGTGGCGAGAGAAGCTGTCAGGTTAAAGAAAAAGGTGGTCTCTGCAAGGCTAGTAGGGGTTTCCCACATTAACTGATTGTTCTGACAAGTCAAAAAGGTACCAGCTGCAGTACTCACCCAAGTGAAGGCCTGGGTGCTAGGATAGTTTAAGGAGGCCACAGACATTGACTTTTAGATATCCTCAGAGAGGTTGGGTGAAACCATCAAATCACTCATGCGGTGGTTATGGGCTGACCTTAAATGGGCTCATACCTCTCAACTATCCAGATTTATGCAGAATGTCCAAATTTTTGGCTCATATTATTGGGCTGTTCCTCATAAAATTTGTGGTTTTCTGGCAAATCACTGATGATTGAAGTCGCTAACTATTAACCTATATCTGAGTTTCGGACTTCATATCCTTCAGAAAATGCATGCCAACACAAATCATGTTATTCTAGTGACTTATAAGTCTATAATATATATATATATATATATATATATATATATATATATATTTAAAATCTGTCCCTATTTTTAGGCCTTTGTTTCCCTATTATTTTAGGCCTTATCCAAATGTCTTGTTCTAATAGGTTGAGAGGTATGAATGGGCCATTATTCAGAGATAAAAGGAACACTTTGAGAAACTCCTGAATGAGGTGAGTATGTCCTTCTCTGAGAAAACAATGTCTGAAGCAAATGTTATAATTGGATCAGTATTAGTAGATGAGGTCACTATGGAAGAAGCAGGTGGTAGAGTTGGATCCATTTTGGTAGATGAGGTCACTCTGGCAAGTAAACACTTCTACTGTGGCAAGGTTAAAGGAGTGGATAAGAACCATCTGAAAATACTGAAGTCTATGGATATTATTAGGGTGTCATAGCTAAGATACCTTTTTTTTATTTAGCTGAATTCAAGAACATATTTATACAGACAGATTTTTATATATTGTGGCATATTAATGCACAAAATTTCAAGAGTCTATAAAATAAATATGGTTTTATCGTGAAGTCAAACAAAAGTCACTGATGTAGACTCATCTCGTGCAAACAAATACAGCAAATGAAATAGCTTTTTTAATGGTAGTCAACAGACAAACATACAAAATACATTCTTCCATTCAAAGTCTTTCTGTATGGGAGATATCATCAATAACAGAGCAGGCATGGTTATAAAGTAATTTGTAGGCAGACTGACAGAAAAACTGAACATCTGGGCTGAAACTGTAATCTCATGTAAAATGGGGATAGCTTTAAGGAGATGAAAAGGCAGAGCACTGATAAGGAGAGATGAGGCTGAAGTCTTACCTGTTTGATAAAATAAGAGGTCACTTTCAAGGGGGCACATACAGATGGCTGTATATACAGCAGTATTGTAATGTAAAGCCACTGTAAGGCAGTTTGTAAATAAGTATGCTAAAATTCATACATTCCTTTGCTGCTATATACACCTGAGGTTAGGCATATGTTTGAAAAATAATCAGGTATTCTTGTTATGCAGTAAAATCACTGGAGGGCAATACTGCAAACAACGAACTTAGAAAGGAACTGTGTAGAACATTAGCACTTGTTTTAGGCCTGTGGCATATGAAACCAGTATTCAAACCAGCTAAACAACAGGGTCACGTGATTAACATGATTTGTAACTTCTTAGATTAATACAGATTTTTCTTTTCCTGTTGCATAAGATTGCAGATAGACATACGTCAGTGAGATAATTAGATAAGTTTCTACATACAGAAAAATTGAATGGGAATTTTTCAACAAGGAAATTAGAAAAATTAAATATTACTCATTGGGACTTCAAGCATGATCTCTGCCATATATTCCAATATTTTAACGGATTTCTGTATGCAACAGGCAGCTTACTTTCAGATGAAACATGATATTCACTCACAATATGAGTTGTGTTTTGTATGTTCTTCCTGTGTCTGTCTGCCTTTTCTGCGGATAATGTGGTTTCTTCCCACCTCATAAAGGCAAGATGATCAACTGTTTACAATAAATTGTCCACATATGTCACCTTACCTTTGTCCTAGTGACCCAAATCATATCTTAAAATGGTCTGAGAAGTAGTTCACTTATCAAATTAATAAATAAACTAAATTAATTAAATCTTGACAATACAAAGTACTTTCTTCTAATAATTAAGCGCACTTGCTTATAAATAACGTAATCTGAGAATTTTGTAACATTAAGCTAGAAGCCATCTATAAATGAAAGAATTAAAGAAGTACAGTGCTTAATGCTCTTAATGTTCTTGTGTTACAGAGATAAATTCTTTTTTTTTTTTTTAATTTTCTGCATTTGTTAACTCTAAAGTCCAAAAGCATAAATGTGTAATTTCAAGGTTGATGTGGCAGCACTGACTGATTAAGTAATTTGCTCAGATTTAAGCAGTTTGCACATGGAAACCAAGAGTAACAAACATAGAACTACACGATGAAACACATTAGTGGGTAATAACCCATTAAGCTGACCTACCAGATCCTAGATGTGTGCTGACACACTATCAAAGCTTCTGAAACTGGCATGTTTTAATCTTTGTGATGAGTGACTGAAACTACCACTGATGTTTTGTGTGCCTGACACATCATAAGATGTAATGTGGCTTCTCCAGTTTTATTATATGACTACAAATGTGCAAGTATAATCCATATCTTATGAAACATACTTGTTTCCCTTTCATTTTGCTGCATCTGTCTCTATGCCAAAAGACTCTCAATTACTACACCTCTGTTTTGCAGACCCCATTGTAGTGAAGGAGATACAAGGGATATGAATTCTTATAGAAGAAATATTATTGATACAGCACTTTTACTTTCAATGTATTTTATACAGACAGTTGCAATGACTGACAATGAAGGAACTGAATTTGTGGACATAGATAAAATGCATACCTTTATCCACATTCCACCTTACAAATTACTTGCTCTGGTTTTATTGGAAGGCAGTGCTGTCCAAGATACTGGAGAAATTTCCCTTGCTTTTCAAATGACACCTTAGGTTCTGCTTTCATCGGGCTACCCAGCAGGGTAGTAGCAGCACCAGAATGCATAAGATTGGGTGTGGTGGATTAGTTGAAGTCTGGTCCTGTGAATCTGTCTGTTCCAGTTGGTGGCGTAAGCCCTCAGTACTCCAAAATCACTTTAATTCTCTCATTGAAATGCAGCAACCTAAGAGATGATTAGCAGTATAGGAGTTCAGGGGGTATCCCCCTGCAAAGAAGGAATGCAAAACCTTCTACAGAAAAATAATGAATTCTAATGCAAGTCTGTCTCTTCAAACAAGCTGCCTCTTACTGTTAAGTTTTGCTCGGTTGGATTTCACAAAAACAGTTTATAACTACAAGAGAGGCATTGGTTTAATCATGGCATACCCCACCAGTACAACCACCACCATCTCCTTACAATCAGACTTTAGTATTTCAGGTATGATCTTAGTACTTACCAAGGAAAAGAACCCACAACCTGTAGATATCCTGCCAAATGCACTAATTATTAAACAAATTAAAACATATTTCTGAATGCAGCCAACATACATGAATAAATGGATACCCTTGACAGGAACTTGTCTTGCCTCTAGCTATGCATATGGGAAATAATGTATACTCAAGTGAAAAGACTGGAATGGTATTGTTAAAGCAGAAAATGACAAAACAATCACTGCTCCATGAAAAAAAAAACAAGTCACAACTTTAAAACAAACTGAAGTGGGGGGGCTTTGCCCCCCACACACCCCCTACTTAAATATACCAACTCCAAGATCACACTACAGCGGTGGAAATAGCAAAGCCCCAAAGATGGCCCTCCAATTGTTTTCCCTGGGAAAAAAAATCAATGTTCCATAACTTTGCGGTTTAGGGCTTTCGGACTTTTCGGTTTGAACAAAGGGCATTCGAACTTATCACCATTCGATGTGGTGATATAGACCCCATATGAAGAAATCACTTGCACATATGAAGACACTGTGTGCTCACTTCCAGAACTAAGTTAAATACAAGACTGTCTCTCCGAAACACCCTCCTTTCTGCTACTAAAATAAAAAAGAAACTTGAATACTGCTCACACATCTTGAGTTCAGACCTCAGTCACACAGCTAAATGCAAGACTTTCTTTCTGAAACCTTCTTCTTTCTGCTAAAATTAAAAAAAGAAGTTGAATACTGTTCACACATCCTAACTCTTAGCTCAGTCACACAGATAAATACAAGACTTTCTGTATGAAACACCCTCCTTTCTGCAAACAAAAAAAAGAAACTTGAATACTGCTCATCATACCTCTCAACATGGAATCATAAAAAAATCTGAACAAAGGTCCATGAAAAATAGGAACAACTGGCCAAAAATATGTACGCTGATTAAGATAAAAATTGCATACATAATTACGTAACCCTGCCCACTCCAATGGAATTGTGGGATACCAAATTTTAAACACAAACTGAAAAACAGACACAATATTAAACACAAAATAAACAGAAGATACAATGTCATCATAAACATAGGGTGGTGCTTGGGTGTCAGATACTATAACAACACTTGCTGTGGGCCTAGTACATAGCCACAGATGTCTGGGACTAAATATTGTGGCAGAGGTGTAGCACATCTAACTTCAACACCATAAAAGGCTAAAAGACTGATCAAAACCTATCTTCACTGCCTGGAGGCACACATTTGGTAGCCTCAGTAATGGCCAAAAAAAAAAAAGGGCTGAAAAGACTGAGGTTTAGACAATCAAGGCCAATACAGAGATCAAAATCTAAACCGTCAAAGAACAATCTGGCAACCTTGCGACAAATGTACAAAATTGTGGATAATTTGGATGTCCAAGCTTTTGTAGAGAAAAGGAAGTTGTTTCAGCATCAGAGATAATTGGCAGAATTGTATAAACCTAAACATTGGGACAAGATCATGTAACAACAAATATGTCTGACAAACTTTACTTCATTGAAATGTCACTGCATATCTGTATATATCTATTCTCTTGCATACGGTCTCTTTGTTTTTATATATTACATCTATTTTGAGTGCTCTTATTTTCCTAATAATATTAACATGTATGTTCTTTTTCATAATATTCTCATTTTTGTATATCATTGTTATTTTTTTCTTGCGGTACTTGCTTGTGACTGAAATGGTCAGTTAACACCCTGAAATAAACAAATTCTCTGTCACTGAGAGAAAAAAATATTAGGGAAGGGGGAACAAGAAAGCTTTATGTTTACTTAAAATAGAGAGAGCACAAACAAGACAAAGTCAAAAGCTGTTCTGTCAGGGTTTGAAATTTTGTCAAAATGAAAAGCTTCAGCACTGACTGATTTGAATGTAAGATTAAGGTAACTTCTTTTCAAGTCAAAGATCTCATAAATGTGACAGACTTTGTTCTTTAGGGAGCTGATATAAATGAGAACTTCCCCTACACTTTGGATAGAAATCTTTTTAATGGGATACTCTATACTTTTATGTCTGACTGCACTGCATGGATAGGAAGGAAGAAAGGCGAAATGTCTTCGGTTGCTTTTATGACCTATGTTTTTTTTCTCCAGGCAAGGGTGCTAATTCTTATACTGGGCTAAGTTTCAGTACTGAAGAAGTTCCTGGTTGAAAAGAGTCTGTCTACTTAGAAAGAGTCTGTTCATAAATATGCAAGGTCATTCGGTCTCCCTAAGTCTAATAATTCAGGAAGTAAACTACTTTCAAACCATATACTAGATGATATCCGTATTTTCTCCAAGACAAATTACTTATGTGTTTTCATGGGTCTGGAAAGGAGAATTCCTTTGAAACGCCTGTAAGGAGTATCTCATTTTGGTAACCAGTCAACTATACAGACACCTTAATCAAATGAGGGAAGAAAAGAAGGAATAATAATAAGAGGAAAGCAGAAGAACTCCCTGAAGCAGGCAAAGAGCCAGTTTATTAAACCAGAGAAGAACAAAAAAAGACAAATGGTGAAGGAAATCATTTAATCCTTGGAATGTGACTATTTTCTCAATTTAAATGAAAAATACAATAGTGTAAAAATATCAAATGAAACCTGAGGGCATTTTGTCATCTGTCTGAGCTGAACATCTGTAAAAAATGCTATGGAGAGAATAAGAAGCAATATGTGCTATGGGACTGGTACAGGTTTTGGGCAACTTGGTAAAGTTTTGTTCAAAGCTGTTCTAATACCTGAAGCCTTAGTCTTAACTGTTACCAAAGTTTGTTCCTCTCTTAAAAGAACTGTGTTTATTTTAAAAATAATCATCTTAAGGAATGGAATGATGGGGAATAAGTTTGCAGAACTCATATCATAAGGCTGCTATTAATGATCACTTCTTACATCAGTCATGAGATTGGAAATTGAAATCAAATCATTCAAGAAAGGTCATATGGTGCATAATGAATATCAGAATGAAGAACAAATCTTGGAATACTACTCATGGAGATAATGTAATTATACTTTACCAAAAAAAGAATGGGTGCAGGGTTCAATTCTGATAGAAGGGACAAAGACTGACTGGCTGTTACAAAATGTTAAGAAAGTTAGGAAATTATAATTAATTAAAATCCTGGAACATTAGATTCCTTTGCAATGAGCTGTGCCAATCCTTGCAGTTTCCAGTTTCTGGTTCTGTTACTCATGGGACCTTTGACCTCTTTGCACAAAATACTACATTAGTACCATAGGCCTGCATTACTAACTGTAGTGTCAAATACAGAGAGAGTTGGTGTATAAAACTACAACAATCACAAAAAAAAAAAAAAAAAAAACAAATGCTGATCTATTGGGAATAAGAAACATAAGAGCTGATGAGTATTCCTTTGGTACGGTCCCTGACTCCCTGAGAAATTATGAAATGTTTATCTTCCCTTCCCCTTAAATAACTAAATCAGAAAAGTATGTTGTCCTTGTCCTTCAAAAAAATATATGATGCAGACTGCATTTAAATTGAGCAATGCTGAATTTAGTGGTATTTTTTTTAAGTGTTTTATCTGGAGTAGCCAGAAGTCGAACCGTGGCTGGAGATTCATTTTCTCATCCTCCGAACTCCACCTGCGTGCTGTGCGACCTGGCTGTCCTGATCGATCGATTCCTAATTTCCACCTGGGTCTGAGTCTGGAGCCTGGACTGGGAACAAGGGATTCCTGGCTGGAGCCTGGGACTTACTACAACAATACAAGCTGCTTCAAGTTCGGAGTTCAGCTGCTCGGCAGCTTCCTTAACTTAAAATATTACTTTATAAAAATAGCCCATGCTGCTGCTGGTTGTCACTGTGTGTGTGCTGCCTGTGCCCATCCTGGCCTGTTAAAGAAATTATAATTCAACTGTTCAGGGGTTTGTTCACTTCAACTTCATTCTCTTAGTCTTATTCACAGTTGTTCAACCAGCACGTACAAACTATAGTAGGAATGGAAGTAAACACAGAGAGAGTGTACAGGAAGTCCAAACCCACCCCTTCGCTGAATTCTGCTTTCTGACAGGTTGGGAGTCTGCCTCAAGAAGCTGATGTCATTGTGCACACCCTGCACGTGATGACATCAGCAGCAACTTCGAAAAAAAATTTGAAAAAACCCAGGAAGTTCAGGAATTGAAGAGGCCACTCAGAAATTTGTGGCACCCCATTATTTTGCCCTAAAAACCAGTACATACCAAGGAATTTGGTACGGTTGAGAGGTATGCTGCTCAGACATCCTGAGATCTTAGCTTAAGTTACACAGGTGCATTTTTAGCAGGGATCTCAGACTGTACCATTATGACATTGTTTTGGGCCTCTGGATCATTCGATTAAGGCTTATAATGGATTGTTGTTCTACTTGTTGTCTGTTGTCTTATAATACTAGTGAGAGCGTGGTGTCCTATCACAGAATCCATGCTTACAACCTTAAACAATCTTTATTACATGACTGACTGGCCTTTTTCTTCTTTAGATAATTGATTATACTCTTTCTACTGCTCTCTCAGCCAAATTAAGTTTATTCCTCTCCTGTCTGCAAACTTTTCTGCACTTAGCTTGTTTGCATATTGGTTGAGGATATTCACCTCATCCTCCACCCCTCCTCTCATCTTGACTCTCCAAGAGGCTCCCAAACTCATCCCAAGTCATACACCCCTTCCTACTCAGCCCACCCTTCTCCTTCCAAAATATGGACTACACCATCATCACAACACAAACCACCTACGTGAAACTCACCAAACAGCTAAAATGTATTTCCTTAAATACACATACCATCCATAATAACATTTCAGAACTCCATGCCTGGATCTTCTACAATAAACTAGATGTTCTTGCCATAACTGAAACATTACTAACACTCATATACTTGACTCTGACATTTCACTCCCTGGTTATAATATCATCAGGGCTGATAGAACTCAAAAAAAAAAAGTTGGTGAAGTGGCATTACTATACATTAAATATATTGAAATCCTACCCTGTAATAAACCTTTTCCCAAGTTCCATAATGCTGAACTCCTTTTCTTACATCTTAAACTGAATAAACATAAACAACTATATATTATAGTACTCTATATTCTTCCAAGCAATAATGCTACAACCCTGAAAAACATCCTAAACTGGATCTCACTTATACTTTCTAATGAAAAGATAATCCTAGGTGACATTAAATTTGACTGGCAGATTTTCTCCACAAAATACCCATCAACTAGTCTCAGCCTATTTGTCTTGGTTCATCTTATTTTCTCCCCCACGTTATAATTATCCTAAAAACATTGGCTCATTTCTCAACTGGATATTGGTGTCTGATTCCACTAAGTATGTCTCCAGTGGCACCCCCTCTGGTTCCCGCAGTGATCAACTCCTTGTATATGCAAACAAATTCAGAACCCATTATGTCAAAAAACACTTACTTAGAACTTCATATAACATCATTAATTTTAACTCTGATACATTTAATAGAATCCTAAACTCCTTTAAGTACTCGATCCTGAGAAATATTCTACTCAATGAAGCAGTACACAAATTTAACACACTTTTACTGAAAACTCTCAGTAGTCTGGCTCTAACTAGAACAAAACGAGAAAAGAATACCCATACTCCTTTGTTATCCACTTGAAGCAGGTGCCTAATGCATGAAAGAGATAGGGCATCATATAACCATACTAAAAGATGGATTAATGCAGACAAGAAAATCTACTACAGTAACCCTTACTAAATCAGTGTTCCAACCCTATACAAATTCTGGTCTTCTATTAATAATATATTTCATCCTGGAACAACCACCACCTCTAATCCTGCCCAAATAACACTCCTTCTGAAATAGCTGCTCAGTTCAACACACATTTTTTAGAAAGCATTAAAGCCCTTGCTAAAGGTTTCCAAATTAATGTGTGCTTTCCACAAACAGCACACGCCCCTGTTGCACCCTAAAACCGAGACAGACCTCCTATATCAAATTGCTACTCTTTAAACTGAAACCCTGTTCTCCTTCAACAGATAATCCCCCAGCAGAATAATTCAAGCTAGCTGCCAGTTCCATAGCTTAGCTTCTGTCTGTCCTAATTAATAGATCTATCAAAGAATCATAATTCCTTCTCTATGGAAAGAATTCTTCAATCATCCCCTTCATAAAGGAGGAACCTCATCTGATATAACCATTTTCAGACCAATTGCCATATTATACTTTTGTGAAAACTTCTGAAGAAGTTCATAAACAACTATTTGAACACATCCTTCAGGAAAAGCTCCTCACACCCACACAGCATGGTTTTAGACCCACCCATAGCACTAGCACAGCCTTATTAACCTTCACAGATAATATTAACAAAGCCAAAGACAAAGATAAACTTGTTTCCTCTGTATTCCTTGATACCTCCAAAGCTTTTGATCTAGTCTCACACCAAAAATTATTTATCTTCCCTAGGGCTATCACAATCCACACTGCTATGGTTTAACAACTGCTCCATTTTTTCTTCCTTCCTTCCTGTCAACACTGGTGTGCCACATGGATCCATTCTCAGCCCTCTTCTCTTCTGTATATTCACTAACAATCTACACAGCTCTTCTCAGCAAGCTTCTCTCATACAATATGCTGACAATTCTACCCTAATATGCACTTTAAGATAGCCTCGTACATCTTCAGAGAATTACTCAAGAATCCTTTAACTCTGTTGAAAGTTGGCTACAGGATAATCACCTGCTACTAACTCCCAAAAAAACTAAATTACTTCTCTTTTTTCCAAAATAACATTTCCATGAAAAAAAACTTTAAAATTTCTTCCTTAAATAATACCATAATTGAAGTTACTTCATAAACAAAACTACTTGGTCTGACAATCGATGACAATCTTAAATTTGCATTACGTATCCAGAACAGCATCAAGAAAACCCACCAAAACTAGGTACCATTCATAAAGTAAAGAAATTCCTTGCAAAATCTGCCAAGGTAACTCTAGACACCACTTACCTCTTACCCTCGCTCCTATATAAAACCCCTATCATGGCCAACCTACAACCCATACCTCTCAACTGTCCAGCTTTTCCCAGAATCTCCAGATTTTTGACTCTTATTTTTGGTCTGTTACTCATAAAATCTGCAGTTTTTTGTCAAATCACTTAGGATTGAAGTCACTAAATAATGACACACATTTGAGTTTCAGACTTCATATCCTTCAGAAAAATGTATGTTAACACAAATGCAGTTATTCTAGCTACTTTCTAAGTTTATAAGAGCAATATATAAAATCTGTCCTTATTTTTGGGCCTTTGTCCCCCCCCCCATTAGTTTAGGCTTTGTCCAGATTTCTAGTCCTAAGAGACTGAGGAGTATGCTACAAGCCTCACTTAGTTCTAAACTTGCACAGTGCTGCAACACTCTAATACCCAGCTCATCTTAACCCACAAAATCATCTATGCCCCATTTGCCTGCCCAGCAATTAGCCCCGTACACCAATACTATCTACCAAACTGTGCTCTCCACTCAAATAATAAACAACTGCTTACCATCTACATACCACAAAGGGTTGCTGGGGTTAGTCTCTCTCAATAATGTAACTAGAACTTGAAATAAAATTCCTATATCAATCAGGTCTATCTCACACTTTCATCTTTTCAAACTGTCACTAAAAGACTTCCAATCTGCCTCCTGGTTTTGTCCCTGCACCTCATATGGGACATAGCTTATCCTAATATCCTTCATCATATTTTTATACCTCATTTTAAAGCACTAAATCACTTAACCTGCTTATCCCCTTCTAATACTTCATTTTATTGTACCTCTTTAACTACTATACCTTCTTCTGCTTAGCACAACCAAATTACCATTCCATTCCATCCCTACTTCTCTTTTAACACTTAAACTTGATTATCTCCTGTAATATCTCACTCTATTGTATTTTACTCCTCCCTATCTTATAGGCCACTCTTCTATCTGTAAAGTCTCAATACAGTGCTTGTGTATTAAGGTTTGTGAATACCAATATAATTTTTATTACACTGACTACTATTCTGTGTATACACTGAAACCGCACTATAAAATATATTGTGGCCACCACTGAAAAAAGACAGCTGTGTCCAGTCAGACTTTCTCACAAAACAAATGTCAATAAATAAATAAATAAATAAGACAGTAACATTACAACAGAAACACACATTTCAAAATGCAGAAATGTGTCTGTGATTCTGTTTACTAATGTGGATTTAGTTAATTGAATCCCAGACATTTTGAAACGATAATACTTTCTATCATTTTAATGTCTATAACTTCTCCAACGGTTTGGAGAAAAATATTATTTGCAACGGGATATATGGTTTAAGACACAGTCTATCCTTGATGTTACATATTCAAAGCAAAGCTTTGAAATTATGCCATATGGTTACAGTACAGTGATCTAATACACTGCGACCAATGAATGGTCCACAGTGGCAATGTGGTGGTCAAAAGAGAGGTTGCTGTCAACCTGTGTTCTCAGATCTCTTATAATGCCTTCTATGTTCAGTGGACTACCATCGATGTGGTAATTCATGGGAACCAGGTTTTTCCCAAAGGGGATGACTACACATTTTTTGGCATTGAGCTTAAGGCCATGATTCTGACACCAGTTGTTGATCTCAGTGAGGCCCTTGTATAATATATTGGCAATATCTGTTGGCTCAGTATAGGAGGTACCATTGTGCAGTAGCTCAGAGCAAATCTGGGTATTGCCGTGGATTTTATTTACATAACTATAGAAGACATTGTGGCTGTCTTTACTGTCTGCTGTAATTCTGTTTTCATAGCTAGCTTTAGAGGATTTGATGAGGGATCTCAACTTTTTGTTGAGGCTGATAAGGGAGTTTTTCCAGTCTTGGGACTTCACCTTATTCTGCATCAGTGTCCTCCTTCTGTTGTAGAGTTTGTTTATAGCAGGGTTTGAAGACTGGTAGAGATGGGTGAAGGCTGTCAGTCTAGTCAAATATAATTTGGTACATAATTCTATCATTTGTAAATACTGTGAAATGTGAGCTTAAAACAATGTGGCAACATTGCTCTCTGCTGTAAAGAAAGCCAATTCGAAAAGAACCAAGAAACTGCAAAAACACTTTGAGCGCCCCCTCCTTCATTAAAACGAAGTTTTACTGTCTCCCATGAAAACAATTCAGTAGTCCTTCTTTGCAAATGGCGAAATCCTGCCGTGACCTTATTATTGGTGCATACATCTCAACATCTTAACACAAGAAATCTGGACAAAGCCAAAAATATTAGAGTGACAAAAGTCCAAAAAAATAGATTTTAAATATTGCTCTTATGAAGTTGGAAAGTTGCTACAGTAAAAGGTTTTGTGTTGCCATGAATTTTCTAAAGGATATGAAGTCTGAAATTCAAATGTCTTGTCATTCAGTTGACAAATACCTTGTTTAATTACTACTGCCCTTTACTGCTTGATGTTTTGTGTAAAGCATACCTTTGTTACCACAGCTAAACTCTCCTTTATACTATAACATATTTTTGTATACTGTAATGCCTAGACTTAATATTACTATAACATATTTTTGTATACTGTAACGCCTAGACTTAATATTGTTCTTTGTGCTCTACAGTTTGTGACTTATCTCTGCATATATTTGTAATTAAGATATGGACTTAATTTAGGCCATTACCTAAACTCTGATGGACCTATTGCATGCTGTAATTGTCTTTGTATTTGCCATCTTTGCTTCCAAATACATTCCTTCTCTCATAATGTTACACTATTCTCTAATACCCATACTGCTGGCTACTTATGTAATCATCTTGTATGAAAACAGGATTATCAGTACCCAAATGGCCATACTATCAAACCAGATGTAAAACAGCCCACCTTTAGCCATACTAATTAATATGGGTCCAACTCTAAGCCTTGCTTACTCTTTCAGCATGCAAACCCCAGGCACACAAGCTCTAGTGCCAAGCAATATTACAAACTTTTAAACAAACTCCTGAAACTTACCATTAAGTATAGCCATAGTCTTATACTTGGTGGTGACATTCATCCCAACCCTGGCCCATCCACCTCTGATATATATACCCCCTCTATCTGCCACCTAAGCCACAAAACTACAATTAGTACACCTACTAACTCTCTCCTGGCCTGTCATCTCAATATTAGAAGCATCAGTAACAAGGTACATGAACTGCATGCACTCCTGGCTGTCCACTCCCCTGAGGTTCTCTGTCTATCTGAGACCTGGTTAAAACCTACCACAACTGACAATGAAGTGTTTCCACCTGGGTATAACATTCACAGGCTAGACCGTGCTTCCAGGAAGGGGGTGGGGTAGCTATACTCTATAAATCTGCATTGAATGTGACCATAAATGTTAATCAACCACCTCAAATTAATAACTCAGAAATCCTGGCCACTAAATTGCAAATTAACAAAAGTAAATGCATCAACATTATCTGTATGTATATTCCCCTGGGTAATAATATAGCCATACTCGAAGATACCCTACACTGGATTTCATGTCATTACCCACAAGAAACCCTATTACTTGGTGACTTTAACATAGACTGGGCCACCTGTTCCTCAGATTCCCCTACCACCCACATCAACCTGCATGCATTTACTCAAATCATAACCACCTCAACCAGGCTAGGTAATCCCAAACATAAAGAAAGCATACTAGACTGGGTACTTGTAAATCGTAACCCCCAACTGTACACTGCTGATACCTTCCCCAATGATCTGAATGATCACCTTCGTACTTATAGTACTTAATATAGTGCTTATTTAAGCAAAAAGTCATTATTCCTCATCAATCCTTACTCAGGAAAGTCAGAAACAAAGTAAACTTTAACCCTGTCAAATTCCAGCAGGAACTTAACTCCTGTAACTGGTCTATGTTAAAACACCTCCCCTTAAAAGAGGCAGTTGCATATTTTAACAATAGATTTCTTGATACCCTTGACTTGCATGCACCTGCCCGTTCTAAGCAAACAACGGCAAAAACTGCCCCATGGCTGTCTAAAGAATCTTGACTAAAAATTTCCAGCAGAAACAAAATCTGGGCTCTATGGTGCTCCACTAAAGACTCCTACAATCATGTTAAATACAGGCAAGCTAGGAATGAAACTAAAACATCCATTCTACAAGACAAAAAAAAATACTTCTGTAATTTACAGACAGCAAATCAGAACAATCCTCAGAAGTTCTGGGCAGGTCTGAATAATCTACTCCATCATGGAAAAATGTCTACCCCTATCCCCATCACTACCATTGATAAATCTCCTGAGGATGTCTCAGACAGTTTTAACCATTTCTTTAGAGAGACAATTCAAGCCCTAGCTAGTCAACTATCTCCCAGCTTCCCTGGCCCTGATAGTACCACCCCTATAAACCTATTCTCTTTCAGCTTCCAACCAGTGTCCACATCACTTATCTGTACCTTGTGCTCAAAAAATTAAAACCCACCACACTATCACCTGATCAACTCCCCGCTGAGTCCTTTAAAAAATCAGCTGATGCCATAGCCTATCCCGTATCTATACTAATTAACCGCACCATAGCAGAGGCAAAAATTCCCACCATCTGGAAAACATCCTATGTAATCCCACTACATAAAGGAGGTTCCTCCACTGAATTCTCCAATTACAGACAGACAGCTATATTTTCTCCACTAGCTAAGATTATGGAAAAATGTATACACAAACAACTCATGCACCACTTAATTCAGAATCATCTCATGGCCGATACCCAGCATGGCTTCCATCCACACCACAGCACAATCACAGCCCTACTAGCATTCACCAGTACCATTAATAATAATTGTAACAATAATCAAATATCCTCAGCCCTCTTCTTGGATTTTTCAAAGGCATTTGACATGGTGGATCACAAACTTTTGATTTACACCCTGCAATCTTTCTGTCTAAATACCAGTGCCATTCAATGGTTTAAATCCTACCTCAGTGGGAGGCAGCAGGCTGTCCTCTGGCAGAACAAGCTTTCCAACCTATTACCTAACACCTTTGGAGCATACCTCTCAACCTGGAATCATCAAAAATCTGGACAAGGCCTATGAAAAATAGGTACAAATCTGTACGCTGATTAACATCTAATTTGCATACATAATTATGTAACCCCACCCACTCCGATGGAATTGTGGGATACCAACTTTCAAACTCAAACTGAAGAACAAACAACCAAAATATGGCACCAGATTCCAATGTCTTATTACCTGGCTATTTCGCCCCATTTATCATAAAACTAATGTGTGCATACTGCTTTACTTCTACAATCAATGATTTGGATTTTATTTTTACATTTTGCAGCACATCAATCCACAAACACTAACAGACATCTGATAAACAAAGCAATATTGTCTCACAATGAAAACAGACTTGGCATTAAAACTTCTCTGCCCTTGAAACTCACATTCATTGAAACAGCATTGAAACCCACACCACATACAAAGAAAATGCATCTGGCCAGCGGTGGATAAAGATTACCTTTGGGCTGTTTTCAAATCATTGGTCCATTGCACACAAAACAAGAAACATACATGTGTTCTTTTCTTTGATACATCTTCCTAAGTTATATTCCTTGTATAATGCAGCACACTTGTTAGAGTGCATTTTAAATTTATTGTTTGAATGAACATTTTTCCAGTAGGCTGTACTGTAGGCAATGAAAAAAATGCATGAACCAGTAATTACAAAACTGCACAATTCAGAACATTTCTGTCATAAAAAAGTCTACTTCCACACCCAAACTATAAACAGAATAACAGAATAACAGTAGTGTAAGCCAAAGGCATCTTGCACAGCTTCTCGCACTTATTCTCAAATAAAGCTTTTTTTTGGGGGAGGGGGGGCAAAAGGTCAAAAACCAGGGACACATTTTAAACATTACTTGTATAATTTTGGAAAGTTGCTAGAATAAAATGCTGTGCTATCACCATGCATGTTACTGACAAGTCTTGAAACCAGAATCCTATATACTACAGTCAGTGCAACATACCACTATGCTAAATCAGCAGTTTGAAAAATAGGAAGACTGAAACTTAATGGCTATCATTTAGTGAATTCAGTTCTCACTTCCCACTATAGCTCTCAGCCTCCTAGCACAAAAAACCTGGACAAACAACAAAGCCAATAATGGGGGAATATAAATTGTGTTTTCACCATAGCTCTCAACTTTTAGCACAAAAAAATCTGGGCAAAGCTCAGAAATAGTAGTGGCTGGGGACTTTAGGCTCCTTTTACCCTGTACCAAAGCTACAGGGTTTGAGCCCAAATACCTCTGGCCACCATGTCTTATTACATTGGGGGCATTTTCACACACAAAATATGGATTTATTTTATTTTTAAAAATAAGCAGCTCAAATAAAATGTCTTTTTTTCCTCATGTTCTAATGAGAAGATACATTTTGAAAAGCTTTTTGTTATACATAAAGGTTATAAGGGGCACCAATTGTGTGAAATGCATTATAACAGTTTTCTTAGAGCTATTCTCAGCCCTCTACCATAAACATCAATGACAGGGCTTAAAAAATCAGGGACAGATGAACAGTGTTTTAGACAAAGCCTTAAAAGAAAAACATTTCTCACTGACTGAAAATGATGTGCATATGACAGAATGCTTTCTGGAATCGTTAATTTTCCTTGGCAGAAACATATGTATTTAAGAACAGATGGCAGTTTTTCATGCAGAATAAGGGATACTCTTAAAAAATTAAATAAAGTGAGTTATGTTTTCAAGTTATTGCAAAGTCTGAATGGAATACAAACAGATCATGGCACTGAAAACATCATGCCCTTTTTGCTGTCTCCTGATCTGTTGCTCTGGTGACATCAAAGCTTCATTGCTTTACATGAGGTTTGCTTGAAATCCACAAGCCTGTGTCAAACTGCTCTGCTCTGTGACTGTTACTTAGCTGCATCATTATATATAATGACAAAGACATTAATGGCTAGAGAAAGGATAAATAGTGACATCATTCTACGACTTCTTCTAATATATTAGAAACCCTAAATGCGAACACATAAACACAGAAACATATACTACCAGTTCACCTGGAGTGAATCTTACTCTATTGGAAGAGAATCCCTGTACCTCCAGCGCAGAGGGGCTCTGCCCCAGACAATGCCTCTAACACTTTACACAAACTCCTATTTTTGTATGTTGGATTGGGAGAATACTTATAAATACCATAACCATGGACAGTATATACATCCTGCCAAATTAGCAATTCCATTACAGAAAAATTAAAAAAATAAATCACAGCTATAATCCTCATAATTACAATGGACACCTTTATTCCAAAAATATAGTTTGTGACCTTGCATTGCAGTATTAGAAACCATATTTCTAGATGTGCACAGACAGGAGATGTTTGGACAATAGTTAAAAACTTGTAGATAGAATATAACATAATTCACTGTATGCTCAAGAAAAACAGAAATGGACTTTTACATAACTCAAGGGAGTAAAAAATATATAAAAGTATGTATGTTCCAATGAAAATAGGTTCAAGCACAAAGAAGTAAAACATGACTGATGGGGTAACTAAGCAGTGCAGAAATGGGCAGAATTGTTTCTTTTCAGTTAAAATGTAAGTGAAGAGAAAGGAAAGCTATAAAGAAGGATGTAAAACAAGTTTTTAACAAAGAAAGAACTGAAATATACTTCAGATGTTTTGAACAAGGCATCAAGTGAAAAAGCAAACACTATACTCTCAAAAAACGAATATCAGTACAATTATGAAATATTTATGTAAATTTGTGCATTTGTACAAACACACACCTTTATTTCCTTACCTAATTCCCCAACCGAGTCCGAGTGCTTTATCCGTCCTACCCACGTTTACCCGCTCGCGCTGCCTGCTGCTTGGAAAAATAAAACCGCTAGTACTGCTGCCTGTAATTCTTGTTGCTGCTATATTCCTGCTCTCATCCAGCTTGGAAAAAAATAAAATACGCATTACTGCCATTAGTGGTGCTGCCTGGTTCTCGCTACTGTATTTCCGCTCACAGCCAGCCGGAAATAATGACTTGAGCTCCTTGAGCTCAATTCCGACTGGCTGGTAGCCCTGATGGCGCTGACGTCATCGCGCACGTGATGACGTCAGCTCCATCAGCGCGATTTTAAAAAAAAATTTTAAAAATGAAGCAAAAAAATCAGAAATGAAGGGGTGCCAATCGGGAATCGTGGCACCCCTTCATTTGGACCCCAAAACTCGGTAAATACAGAGTAATTCGGTATGGTTGGGAGGTATGATGCCATCATAAATTAATGCTGTTGCTGCATTTGCAAGCTTAGTTGGACTGAGGGCGGCATTAGTCTGGGGAAGTACCCAGGAACCAAATGACCTAACTATGACTCTGTCTTGAATAGTTTAAAAATACCAGTGGCATTCAGAGTAACACCAATAACACTTCTCTCTATACCTGTGAGTATTTACATCCTTTATGAACCTTCCCCAGACAGCTGGACCTTATTAGGCAACCTCCCATTGTAATTCAACAAGCAACCATTTGTTAGTCCACCAAATATTTATAAAATTGCCAAGTGTCCCTCTGAACTCCAACAAGAATTGTTCCTTACCTTCTTCTTTAAAAAAAAAACTAAAAACTACTCCCAGCAAACCAAACATAAAAACTTTAGATCAAAAACTATGTACAAACATTCAGGGCATTGGATTGTTTCCTAAAAGAGCAACTTTAACTTAGATACATGCTTCCATATGAAGGCTTTCTCTTGTATATAGTTAAGTAAAACTACTTTACCCACAGCCATTTATCTCCCTTAAGGGAATGTTTCTATTACTCTAGCCTCAATTGTTCTTAATGTCTCATTCATCCTCTGCTTAAATAAATCATCCTTCATTCATATTTCAACAAATGAGAAAAATATAGCACTAAAAGTTAAATGAAATAAGCCAATTGATTTTCCACTGATGCTTATACCGATGGCTTAAGATGGCTGTTGGAATTATTATACAGCCATTCAATGACAGAACTAATAACAAGTGATCGGCTTCCTTCTACAGTCATTTAAATTTTCAGTAACTGTCACATTTCTATCTTTCTTTCCTGCTTTAGACATAAAGTATAACACCAAAACTTAATAGAAATAAGCTAAATATGTTTTGGTGATGCCTGTACTGATGACTTAAAATGACTTTCATAATCAAAATATAGCCCTCCAATAGCAGAGCTAATAAAAATATATTATCTCCATTAAGTAATTATTTCAGTTTTCCATAGCTGTCACATTTATGTAAAGAGAGTTGTCATATAGCTATCCAACAGGAAGACAAATATATGCAAAGAGTGTTAAATTCAGCTTAACCATTCACTCAATATTTAAAGAAATATTACAGCTGAATAGAAATTGTAGTGCAATTCTCACCATTGCATTATAGTCCTATTGTTCTGCAAGTTTAATTTCAAACCATATGTCAAGAATCCTTTCACTTAAACATCATGCCTGCTTGCCTGGTCCTCAACAAACAATGCATTTCCCCATTGAGGTATTTAGGAGGAAAGAACATTCTACCTGGAAAGAATCACACTTTTTTGGAGGCTCAGGAACTAGTCCTCAAAAGGACCTTTCAGTAGATGATTCGTATTGTAGTTGTCCTGGGGTGTCCTTATAGCTGTAGTCCTGAGGATGTCTATTGTAGTACTGATGTGGACTTTTGTAGCGCAGGTTTCCTTCCCTTGTACGTTTTTCCATTGAGGTATTTATTAATAATGTATTCTAGTTCTAAATGAAGTGATCATCTCAACTGACTTCAGGGAAAAGCCTCAGAAAGCTTTGCTGTTTTATAGCCAAGTAACCAATCAGCAGTTAACAGCTGTCATTGTATTACTAAGGACACATGCTCATCTAGCTGGGGGAAAAGGAGGCTGGTGAACCTAATTACCAAAAAAATATTAACTATATTACCAGTCTTGCAAAGTTTCTTCTTTTATTTATAGTAACAAAATTATAAAAAAAGACAAAAAGCAGTCTTTGTCCTTCAGTTGTAATACTGTGCCACCCTTATTTAAAAGCATCCCTTCAAATATCTTCAAAAGTTGTAGAGTAACAAGGTTCTTTAATATTTCATTTAATTCTGTCACTGATTGCTTTGTTCTTATACTGCTCTTAAAGATAAAACCAAAGCAATCCATTGCAGAGTAACAAGATTATTTAATATTTATTTAATTCTGCCACTGATTGCTTTCTTCTTATTTTGCTCTTAAGAATAGAAAAATATATCTCGTTCTCCCTTTGTAGTTGCTGCTGTTGTGGTGGTCACCTCCTGGCTTCCTTTAACTACTTCATCATCTAAAAGCCTGCATTGGTCCACTCATGCCATTGCATATTTTGTCATGAATGCAAGTGCTTCCTTGTCCACTAACACTTTTACATCATTTGGGAGAAATAACTTGAAATACATTGGTTCTAACAGTGTACCTAATTCTGATCAAGTTATACTTCTTCATTATTAACAAGAAAAAAAGAGCTCACTTTTGCCTCATGAATGCTAAGTAATCATTCCTCATGAATACTGAGGTATCTCCAACATAGCGCTCTTTGTTGAGTATACAATTAATACAAACATTTCTAAACCACCAAGAATTAGTCTAGGTCTCCTTAGCAACATGTTCAAGTCCTGTGTGAATACGTTTATGAGCTCCTTTTAGGTGCAGTTCACTTTCAAGGAGTCCTGACTACTGATCCAAAGGATGTTGAATAAATAAGTTCTGTCCATCTATCCTTTCAGGGACTAACATTAATCACAACTTTTTTCAGCATGCTCTATTTTTCAAATCTGCTGTCTTTCTCATTAACAGTTCGACTTTCACTTCTATAGTAACCACTCTGTCATTCAAATAATTATTTTTTTCTGCTGTGTATCTGAAATGATGTTAGTGGTCATTGAAAGCAGTGCCAACCTAAGACTCCCTGACAAGAGATTTTGCATTAAAGTTGTCTAGTCTAGAGTTAACATTTATCTGCTGATCCTCTGATCTTACTTTTGCTGCCATAGCTGTGAGGTCACTGCCTCTACCAGATATTTGTTTCTGGTATAAGAACAAGGCATTCACAGTACAACTAAGTATCAAAGGCTACTGAGTCCTTAACAGTTCTCACTTTAGACTGTACCTCCCATATCAAGAAGGCCTAGGTCATCAAACCTGGGCTGAATTTACAAATACCCATCTGATCATTCAGGACCCATTTGCAGAAAGATATCTCCTTTATCTGCAGGGAAGTCTACTCCACAGGTGAGGGAGACATTAAGTAAAGACTCTGTTTCTCCACCTTGTTTTATTGATCTGCTAAAGCAGGTTTAAATCCCTTTCTTACTGGTTTGTTAGAAACTTCTGGGGACTTTCCAACTGTTTGATATTTCTGGTGAGGTACATCCGAAAAAGAAGAATTGTATCTTATAACTGGTCTGATCAATGCTGAATACAAGGAGACAATAACCTCTTTAGATCGGAATGATATTCTGTTGGCAGTCATATGCATCAGGTAGAAGGATTTCATGACAATCATTGCTATGTGGTGATCAAAGAAGATTTCCAGGTCTCTAACTACTTTTTCATTCTGAAATGGGGTATTGTCAATGTTATGTGCTTGAGCAATGGTTTGTCTGACAAATGTGACAATGTTACATTTTTAGTATTTAATTTAAGTCCATTCTCAATACACCAGGCAATTATAATGTAAGTTCCTGCTGGAGAGCTTCTATGTCAGAAAGAGATTTGACAATGACTCCCAGTTTGTAGTCACCCACATACTTGGTCAGCCATAGATCTTGGATTTTAGCCTGTCAGTAAGATAAATAAATAATGAACAAAAGTGGTCCCAGCACTGAGCCCTGTGGGAAGCCACCAGTCACCTTCATGTTCTCTGACACTACCCCTGCCACATGTACCATGTGGATTCTATGTTTTAATCAATATGCTATCCATTGTACCACATAGCGTCTATTTGTAAAGTCTTTAGTTTATTATAAAAAATAAATAAATCTGTGTATAAGTAAACCCAAAGTAACATTTATTAGATTAAGCACTTTGTCCATCACATAAAGGACTTCATCAGAATCTGAATCATACAGCAAACTCTTCTGTTTAAAAACTAGACATAGATGTGATCAAACAGAAAGTCTGCTGATCATACTATTCAGTGCAATTTAAAAATAGTGACCTCTAAAAGTTCCATTATGTTACAAAGATAATTAAAATAAACTAAATGTCAATAAATGAGTTTACTTATAGTACAAATAACATTTTGTTTTCATAGTAAAAAAAAATTAATTTATTATTTGCTAAAACCTTGTAGAATGTGTTGATTTTTTGTCTGTAATATAATTAGATAACCCAAACAAATTTTGCTGCAACAAAAATAATCAGTAGTTAAATAATGAAGAATTATAAATAAAAATAGTAATCATACCTTAGCAGCCCTTAATTGTTAAGATGCTAACCATGGAAATGTTGTCATTTAATCCTGATTCAATTGTAGCATTCAGTCTTATTTGCCTCACAGCCTCCCAGTATTCCAGTGTGGTCTCCCATGGCCCCCTTCTCTGTGGCACAGGCACCTTTTCTAGTACAAATAAAATGTTGAAAATATTTGCATGTTAGGGAGTGCCTGTGTAGAGCATTGTTAATGTTGCCACCCTTTATATATTTGTGTGATCATATAGCCTGTCTTTCAACCACCTTTCTGTCTTGCCTATATAATGAGCTTCACATGATAATCAGGTTGTTAAATTATCCCCCCGACCCCCAGTGTTGCAATCAAAACTACCTGTAATTGCCAAGATGCTGGGATAACCACTCACTAACATCAATGGAAAAAGGAATGATTATGACCTTAGATTTGTCAACACCCAATGAGCTGTTGAGGTTTAAACTTTTGTTACTCAAAATTCATTCCTAACTGGATCTCAGTGTACATTTAAACAATTTTTTCTGGGTAGTCTCTGTCCTTTAACATGTCCACAAGTTTATCCATTTCCAGTCTGAACAGTCTGTCATCAGAAATTAACCTTGAAATATATACCTTCTGGTTCCTAGAGCATTTAGTTTATTATTTATGTTAACAAGGAGAACGATGTTGACTGTCTTGCCCAAACCAAGGTTGATTGTGTGTAGAGTGCGACTGCTGTCAACAGCTATGATACGTTTTCAAAGAAGTTTAACAAGTTCATTAAACATGCTCTAAATTTTACAAAACCAAAGTGCTGCAGATCTGGCAGCATGACATTTCAATGCAAATGTTAATTAAGTCTGTTACAATGTGCTCCTTAGCCTTACAAATAAAACTAGTCAGGCTAATGGGCCAATAGTTCCCAGAGTCAGCAGTAGGGCCACCTTTGTGGTGTGGCATCAACCGTTCTGTACACAATGCTTCCAGATATGTAGCCAGGCTCAGGTTAAATAGCTTATGGAGAGGTCCAGCAGGGCATGCCTATTACTATCTAACAAGTAGTCAAGGTGTGTTATCTGTTCCCATGGAGGAAGTTTTCTTAGTCTTTAACAACACTTTCAGAACATGATATACATTAGTGATGTGGAGAGTTTGAATGATATGTGGATTGTGGGGTTTTGGATAGTCATCTCAGAAGTAACATTTACAATAAATTTATTTGCTAGTATGTTGTCAGTGTCCACTGAGTTTGAGTGGATTTTGCCATTTAGTATGAGTTCTGCACATTGCTGAGTGTTGTTTCTTATTTTTCTAACATAATTAATAAAGAATTTAAAATTGTCCTTGGCTTCAGATGCCAACCTGAGGTCATGGGATGCTTTAGTAGATCTAATAGTATTTTTTTAATTTTTTAGTCCAAATCCTAATATTTTACCTTGACTTGGGGATCTCCACATATGTTACATATGCTAATATTTCTTTTCTTTTACTGTAGATTTTATTTATGTTGAAGAACCACCAAGGTGGTTTGCTTTTATATTTCCAGTTATATTTGGACCTGGATGGGACTGCCACTTCTATACCTTTATTTATGTGGGTGTAAAATGTTTTTGTGAATCTATCTGCTGAAGCTATGTCTGTGGAGATGTTGCTGTAGTAAATTTTGAGATTTCATCATAGAATTTGAGGATCTTTCTGTGCCTGAAGTATTTGAATTCTGATATATTGGTTTTGGGGGGGTTAGGTAGCTTGAGGGAAAAGGTTACTAGCTTATGGTTTGACTTATTCAGAAAAAGAGTTTCTCATGGAGTTGCACATGATAATGCTACATTTGTAAGTACCATCTCACAAATAGTTGTCAAGTTGGGCTAGTAACAATCTGGTCCATTGAGTTATTATTTATTAGATCTAAAACATCTGAGCATGTTCTACATTAAAGGTGTAGGTACTCCAGTCAACTGATGGGTAGTTAAAGTCTCCCAGAATGATGGAGCTCTTATTTATGGGAAGTTGTTATGAGGAGTTCATACATGGCAGTTAGGAACCTAACATGAACTTCTGGTGTCATGGAAAGTGCCTCATAACATGCAATAAAATGATAGTTGTTTTTTTAAGTGTGATTTGGAGTTCAATAAGTTCCATTCATGGGTCTCTGGGAAGCTGAATATAAGTGATACAGTCTGTGACAAATATGGACACACCACCACAGTTGCCCCTGGGTTTGAAGGCATTGTAGAAGCTAAACCTAGGAAAGGAGAGAGTGCTTTCTAGGCATTTAAACAAATATGGGTGCCTTCCAAATGCAAGAGTCCCTCAAGGTTGGGCAGCTTGTTGTTTAGACTTCTAATATATTTTTACCTGGAGTGTTTTTATTAATTCTTGTAATATTACTATGCTCAGCATACATGTTTTGTGTATTATGCTGGATGTACTGTATTTGTATAACTTGATGTTGGAGCTTTTTTCCCCGGGCCTCCACTGAAAATGGACGTGGTCCAGTCGGAATTTCCCGATTAACAAATGTAAAATAAAATAAATAAATAAATAAATAATTTGATCCTATTTTGATACTGATATGTTTGCTATGTAGCAAGAATCAGAGGGGCAGCAGCTAACTGGCACAGAGTGTTGGGGATAGTCTATGACAGAAGAATGTCAAAGAAGCTGAAAAGTAAGGTGTACAAAACAGTGGTACGACCAGTCCTACTGTACTGTACAGAAACCTGGGTACTAAAGGCAGCGCAATTGAGGAAGCTAAAGGTAATAGAGAAGAAGTGCCTGAGATGGGTGGTAGGATGCACACTGTGGGACAGATAAGGAAATGAGGACATCACAGCAGAAGCCAAAGTAGCTCCAATTGCAGAAAAGGTCAAAGAGAACAGATTACTGTTGTTCAGGCACATATCCAGGAAAGGAGAAGACAATCTAGTGAAGAGGATTACAAGTAGATGGAAGGCAAGAGGAAATGAGGGTGTCCAGCAAAGAGGTTTATGGATTGTGTGAGAGAAGCCCTGCAACAGTCAGGCATGGCTGTCAAAGAAGGTGGGAAACTGGCACAAATTAAGAGAGACTGTAACATTTGACAGAAGACCCTGAGCTGATGTAGAAAATGGGGAAAAGGGAGTTGATAATGATGATGATGGCATTTGCTGCAATGTTCATTAACTGAACTTTGCCTAAAAAGCACTGTAATGGCAGCAAAAGGACTTCTGCAAGTATGTGGAAGCCTTTGAACAGAAGTGCAGGCTATCCTTTGGAAAGCAAGTAGGACTGTCAAGCATCCCCCTAGAATAAAACTAAATATTTAACCAGAAGCCAATCAACCTTTCTTTGGGTATAGGTATCATTTGTGGAGAAGGAAGAATTCCCCTCAGTAACAGGGTCTTGCCTGCATTTGTGACATGCAGAGAGAGCTCAGACATGTCTCTCTGCATCTCTTTCAAGGTTTCTCTGCCCAAGTCATTCATGCTTACATGCACAACTACCATGTTGCAGTTATTTGTCTAGTTCAAGGGTCCTAAGGCAGCCCACAATCACTCTGTCTTTGTCCAGCCTAGAGAGTGGAAAATCTGTGTGTCTAACTATGGGGTCACCAATCAATAGAACATTTTTTGTTTGTGGAGAGGTCTGCTGTACTGAAAATTGTTCTCATGATGACTTTTAATGGTGAGATATTTTATGAATTGATCTTTGACTCCGATTTTTCAATAAACATAATCCTTGCGTGTCTTCAGGGCTTAGGTAAGGATTTCTATAAAGAGTCAGTATATGACATTACATTATGTGTCAAGGTTGCATGCATAGCATGAGGTATTTTAGTGAGATGCTTACATTGTGTTCAGTACCTCTTAAAATATTTGCACCTGTCACAAACACAATTATATGCATTGAGTAAGAGTTCATTATCTGCGAACATAAGGCAGTTGCTACCAGAGGTGTAACTAACTATTGTGGTGCCTGGTATCATTCCTCCAGTCAGGCGACCCCCTCAACTTTAAGTTGAAGAGTAAAAAAAAGGTCCATTCCTGATCCAGCACTCCTTATCTAGGCAGCAAGCCCAATTTGTTCTTCCTCCTCTACACACTTCACTCAGACTTGTGGAACACAAAAAAAGGCCTGTTCATGATCTGGCACTCTTTGCTTAAAAAAAGCTCTTCTGTACTCTTAAAGTGTAGCAAACAAGTTGCTGCTACAGTTTATGCCACACACAAAGAGCTAAAGCACTTCAGTTCTGACAGCAAATGCAATACCATTCTGAGACCAAATGCAATGCCATCATTTAAGATCAATTACGATATGTTGATTGCTGAACACTTTGCAGCTGTAATTGCTACCCCTTACCCAGACCTTAGCTACACCTCTACTTATCGTGCCGCTTTATGATACCTAATGCTATGAAGCTGGCAATGGAGGGGAGGCAAGATGGCTGACCTTTCATTTTGTCCAGTATGAAATCCTACCCATTTCTTCAAGTGTGACTCTGTATTATCGGAGTCATAGTCTATGCCAAAGGTGGGCAGGCTTTAAATCTACACTGACAACATTTTCATTCTTTGTTCTTTAACTTTATACAGTATCAGTCTTTTATATTTTCTTATGCACCTGTTTTGACATTTTATGAGCAATATTAGAAAATAATTTTTCCTTGTCACATCTCATATAAAGTTCTACTTTTTCCAATTCTCACCTTCTTTTTCTGAAAAAAAAATAAATGCATGACTCTTTCAAAATAATAAAAGGAAAATGTTCACTCAATATAGATTCCTTTTAACAAATAAGATTATCATTTTTATTTCCAGTTTTTATACCATCAAGTATGGGGACTGCTAAATTAACTAAATCAATGTCTCCCCATTCCATTGATTTGGCCAGACCAAATAACCAGTCCCTTACTAGTACAGCAAAAAACACATATACACAAAACAGGAACAGATTACAAGAAAATCATACTTTTCCTATGCAATAAAATGCATGATGAGTGGTCAAGACAGGTTCAGCTCAGATTACTGGCATCATATTTCTTTGATGGATTATATGGCACAGGCATGAGTTTTCCAGAATGTCCATATTTTTACCTATTTTTTAGTCTCTTCCTCATAAAATGTGTGGTTCTGTGGCGAGTTCCACACTTCATATCCTTCAGAAAGTGCATGCTAATACAAAACATGTTGTTATTTCAACTTTCTAAGCTTATAAGAATAATATTTAAAATCTGTTTCTTATGATAAGAGGTTAAGAGTTATGGACATTCCTGTTGTAAGTTCAAGGACCATAACTGTGATTTTTGGATCTCTAAAAATTTAAGTGCTTCAATGGGAAAATATATACTAACACCAAAACAGCAGTGCCTTCTTGACTGATACAGTGATCTCAGGGTTATTATATGTAAGTAATCAGGGTGTGGGGATGCAGCCCCTATTGCAAGTGCAGACGTGTGTAACAGTAACTTTTGAAGTTCACTGTTGTGTTAAATCACACTGACATTCTTGTACTTTCTGACATGCATTATCAAGTCTCAAAATTTCTAATACAGAACTACACTGCAGGGTGACTTGTAGCTCTCACATAATAAATCAGCTGCTTTTTAAGAGTAATTTCATTCAAGATCATAAAAAAAAATTACAGGAATTCTATAGCAGAATGTAATGGTGTCTATACCAACAGGAAGTAGTTGCACAATGTAGCATTGCATTAATCAAACAGCTTACTTTCTGATGCTACTTGCTGTTAACATTTCACACACCCATACTTTTCACCAGTCTGGATCTTCCGGTCTATGCCTATGTGGAAATCATTTACAGAGGCACCTGTGACTCTCCCTGTCTTCTGCATCTGCACAAGAGTCATTGGCCATTATATTTAAACTTATAAATCCTACAGCATTTGCCCACTGGATCATTCTCATTTTACTTTAGAGACAGTTTATTTGATATGACAACAGACCTTTTAGGGCTTTCTTTTTAAAACATTAGACTTGATTCCCCCTGTTCCCTCAGTATAGGGAGTCCCCTTCTCACCTCAGCTATTGCTCTCCTTGTAAAGAAAGCAGAGGTTATTGGGGGGAGAGAACTCTCACCTTATTCATAAATGAAAAAATATTTTTGCAAATTTGTGGCAAGATAAAATTTTCATCTAAATTATTTTTCATATTATCACAAATGCATCTAAGATCCTACTTGCCCAGATCACTGCTTCTAAAGCAAATATTAAAGAAAAGATTCTTAAAGAGTGTCATATAACCAAGTTATTATTCCACCGTATTTCTTGTGATGAAAAAAGGAGATCTTTGGAAAACAGCTCTGGATTTCTCAGTCCCCAGCAAACAAGCCATCTTTCAGATATTCAGGACTGTACTCCTTTAAGAATACAAGAGATGGTGATCCCATTACAGAGTACATTGTATCAGTTATGAACCAGAGGATCATCTGAATTCAAGTCTTCCCTTAATATCTTCCTTGATTAGAGAACTCCATTGATGGATGCTGGCCCAAATGACTATAGGCAGGCCCTTTGAGCTCCCTTCTCCTGTCTAGATCCTGGCACTTGACAAGCTACTCAACTGGTTTGGAGAGCACCTCAAGTCCTTGCCGACCCAGGGAGTTTAATCCTTATCACAGATCTCAATCAATATAAGCAAAAAATATATACTGGCATTTAAGAGTTATCTTGATGGCAACAAAAAACGCTGTAGTGACGAGGTACAAAAACAAGCAGTGACAACTCATTAGCACAAAATACATAGGACAGCTATGGATTTGTAAGGTCTTTTCCTGTGTCTCAATCTTAAGCTGCTAGTAAAGCATCTAGCAAGGGAACAAAATATCTTAAAGGATCGTTTAAGTTCAACAGTCTTCCCTTGCAAGTTGACCCACCATCACGTCTTAATTATCTTGCTAAATTGTTGAGTTCAGGCCTTTCTAGTTTATTATTTCAGACTCGTTGTTCTATCTTGTCAGATTACTTCACTTGGAAGGTTTCCCTTGAATCAAAAGCCTATGGTCAAGCTCTTCCTCAAGGATATCTTATATTTGAAGCCCCTTAGAAAGGTACCATCTCCTCATGGTACTTTATCATTTTTGTTGTTGTACATATAATATAGTTTTCAACAAAAACATTTGACATCAACATTTTTACATATAAATGTTCATTCCATGTACCCTGTCCTCATGTTATTTGAACTTCATATTCAGACACCTGTGACCTTATTAATAACCATCCATGGATACCATCAGGGAATACTGATACTGCATGGTAACTATCATGGATATTCATACATTATGGTAAATCCACCGTATCACATGGAATAAATGGATAGTGATTATAATCATAAAATAGAAATTTAAACGGCCATAATTCAAAAGCATGTGATGAGCCAGATATAATGTGTTCTCCATGGAGAGTGTTGCCAGACAACATCTTGTGAGCCATGGTCGATCACATAAAAACTGGTCTGAGGTAATTTTTTCTATCAACAAAGTCAAAGAGACCTTGATCAAATAAAAAACCTATTGTGCAACCTAAAAGCCTGTTATGTACCCCATCCACAACCTGTTTCACTGCCAAATCCTCAACCTGTATAAGTTTCCATCCCAAGGGATTGGTATCTAAGACATTAATAGGGAAGATAGTAACCAATTTGATAGTTTGACCCTTTCTTGTATTCTAAGATAACAACAGCGCCTAATTTATCTGCCATTTTGATAAAAAAATTTGATGTGTATTTTTGTGCCTCATCATAGCTTTATACAGTTGAGCCGTTATTGAAACCTGCTCACAACATTTAATAAAAAACCGTTCTGTATTTTTAAGTGAAAAAAGTTTAACAAACGTTTGTAGAGGCAAAAGCAGTTTTGTTGTAAGCAGCTCAAGAGATGTTGTAAAAAAGGTTTTTGGTGTCAAAAAAAATCTAAAAAGCATTTGCTCATCAACATATACAAGAAATAATTGGGTGTTAAACATTAAACCCTTACTTAACTAACAATAACTGCATTGTATGTAAGACCTTATATAAATCTCGCTTTTCTATACTTAAATAAAACTACAGGGATAATATCAAATAATTAAATCAGAGCTTGCTGTTGGACTAGTCATCTCCGCTGTGATTCCGCTTCCCTCCGCGCTGCTCCGCTTGAAACTGGAAAAATTGGCTGGTTCAGGACCTTCTATTTCTTTTTTCTTTGCCAGACGGTATCGGAAAAGTGGTTCGCTCTCACCCTGATTCACATCCCCATTGATTTCCTCACCAACATCCCTAATGATGATTGACCTTAGCCCCACATTCACCTCCACTTGCTTCTTTCACCTGTCTGCCATGGATTACTTACCCACTTGTTGCCACCGAAAAAACTCTGTAGGATGTCTTGCCTACTGTTATGTGTCCTGCTGTATACTGTGTCTGCTTAAACCTGGTTGTCACTTCCGGTGTCCTTTCACAGTTGTGTTTGTAAATCAAGAATTGCACACAAGGGTTGTGGTTAGATCGGCACTTGTTGTGGACAGGCCAAAACTGCCAAACAAAGAATCATCATCATAAACTGCATAGATTGTTTATCTTTGGGATTTGAGCTTTTGGGCTTTCCTTGTAGGCTGGAAAACTTGCTGGCTGGTTGCTGTTTGTTCTTCACGTTTCCTGTAAATTCTGCTTAAACTTGTGTTGTAGGGATTGTGTGTTGCTTTTTTTTTGACATCTTTTTTCAAATTCATGTTTATTTCTGGTGCAAAAACATTTAAGCAACTCCATGTACTGGAAACCAGTATGTATGTTGATAAGTTCTCTCTAGCTGTACAGTTCGGTATAATCTCTATCTGTGCCCTCCCATGCATCTCTCTCCCTGTGTAGGCATGCATAGGACCCTCATGCCTCTCACGTGCACTTAAAATGCCAACACTGGGTTAAATGAGAAGTCTCGAGTAAATGGCCCTGCAAGCTTAATTTATCTGAGTAATTCAATAACATTGTAAACATTTTAGGTCATCCTCAGAAAGTTCAAACAGCCACAAATGGGAGCTAAAAGTTCCCCAAAGTTCCATAGATAATAACATTGTAAATCCATCAGTAAATGTTCATCCATTGAACATCTATTTTCTCTATCATTTTCTTTATGAAACAATCTATACTAAATATCCTTATTCTTGAATAAATCCAACTTGTGATGGTAATAATATCCATATAGCTTCTAACACCATATCATGTCTAACGAACTAATTAGGTCCAAGTTTAAGTATAGTTATATATAGTAATATTACTATAATATATTGAAAAGTATGAAAATTCTGGAATATGAAGAAGGTACCAGAGCTATTGTTGAGAAGCTATTTGGTTTAGAAACTAGGAGAAATAAGAACCTCAAGATTTTGGCTTCAGGAGAAATATGGCAAGCAAGACATTTTTTACTTCCTTCTTTAAGATCTCTTCCCCTAGGTACCTTCCTGGTGTTGTACTTCATTTGCATCATCCTCATCAGAATACACATTGATCACATACACATCCTTGTCACGGTAAGCAGGAGTGAGCTAGTAGCAAGAGTGTTGTTAATTGTTTGGTTTGTTTGTCAAGTATGCTGTGGTTTTTTATGTGGTGTTTATTTGGGGGAAAACTACTTTTTTTTTTCGGACATGATACATTTTCAAGGAATCATGGTTCTACCATTAATTGTGTAATGCTTTGTTTAAACACAAACAACAAAAACAAAAATTTTAAGTTTAGAGCCATTAGAGTCAATAATAACTAGCAGAGGGGGTGATATAAAACAACATACAAATAACATAATGAGCTAATGGATGGATAATGGGCTTATGGCTCATATAACTCCAGGTTTAAATGAAAATGTTTGAAATGAACCCCCCCCTACCCATAGGCGCGGTCTGTTACTGATTTTATTCAACAATTGGTGGTGTGGTTTGTGTGTAATTCTGTTAGAATGAGAATGTGTGTTAATCTGATGAAGGGTGTGGCCAGCTCATTCTTTATTCTCTCCTTTTTGTTTTTTGTTTTTTTTATTAAACTCATTTTGGACTTCAAGCTGTGTTCTGCCACGATTTTTTCTGCAACTTCATATTCAGATAACTTACTAAGTTTTATTTTGCACTTGTATTCTCAATTTATTTAAAGTTCTTTGATAGATAATCTTTTTGCTTCTACCTATCTCAACTAAAAGCACTCCATCTTGTATGAAATAAATGATGTCATATATTATGACATCAAATGACCTTTCTTTTATTCCCAAAAGACATTAAAAATCTCATCAGCACTTTTTTCCTTCTTGCCAGAATAAACTAGGAGTTCTTTAGGAAAACAAGCTACTTTCAACTGGCTTGCCAACTATAATGGAATTCACTATGTATATTTAGTAACAAGTCCACTGAATGTACTGTCAGACAATATTCCCCCTATGCAGAGCTGACTTTGGCTAATACAACAAATGCCAGCTAGTGACATATCAAGGCCATGGTCATGTGCTCCATTGGTATATTCACTAATTACAGGTAGAACTGTTGGTCCAAGGCTGGGGGATCAGTACAGCATCCTTCAACATCTGTTAACTGTGGCCTTCTCCAATGGTGTGGAAGCACAGCTCAATAATGTACCCATATATAGGGATTACACAGACAGAAGCAATAGATATAACACAGAGCAATTGCATGAGGAGCTTGCCAAAACAGTAGACATTTAACTTCATTTATCAGTGCAGTGTTAGTTCACCCTCAGCCTCCTATTTTTCTTGCTTAGACATCTTTTGTTTAGTGCTGATAGCTATGTTAGGTTATAATTTATATATTATTTTATCCTCCTACCATTCTATTTGAGTGATAGAATGAATATAGCGTGTCAAAGATGGCAACCCTATCTGGATGCTGCATATACTAGGGGGCATAAAACAACCTGTGGCAAGATATATGGTACTTGCACGCTGGGATAAATATACATCAGGTGGCTGTTTATGTCAGGCATAGCACTGTTTGTATTATTTCATATGCTCTCTAAGCTGGATCATCTGCATTGCATGGTAAAGTGTATATTCTAACAGAGTAGTACCAGAAATAAGTACCTTCTCTGTCACTGCCAATGGTGGTGGTGGTGGTGGTGAAAGAGACTGACCTATATTTACATATTCCATTTCTGGTTTAGGAAGGGAGACTAGAAGCAATTTTTTGTGATACAGATTTCCTGGTAGGTGATTTTCTTTTTCTTTTTTTTTGGGGGGGGGTAAAGGCCTTTTGGTTGAATATTCTGAATTGCTAGCCTACCTGTCACCCGCAGTCCATGGGCATATAACCGGGTACTCATCAGGCAGTTAATGTCTGCCTGGAAGAAGTCTGGCGGCAGCAGGAAATGCCCTTTTGGAGCTCGTAACTCTTATGCAAGGACTGCAAAGACTGCAGAGACAGAAATTAAGTCAACTATCTTCGGTTATAGCGAGTTACTTACACAGTTGTGCTTTACATTGCAATGACTGTCATATATATAACTGTATGCCTTACATTGTATCCTCTCTCGCTCTCTCTCTGTACTATAATATGTGTTTTGCGGTAGTACCATGAACTATATATTATATTTGTTCTGTGACTGTTGAGGTTGTTTGCTTTGGGTATATATCTTGTTAATTGTATTCAGCAGCATATGTATAGGTTCATAGGTAATAACTAGGTAATCAGTCTACAGACCATTAAAAGCCTACCCAGTAAGCCATATTCAAAAGTTCCCAGCAGTCACTGAGAAGATTAAAACAAAATACACAGGGTAAAAACGTGAAGCTGCCCATCCAGCCATCTAGGTTTACTTTGAAGATTGCAATGGTGCTACTCTGCTTAACATGTAGTGGAAGTTTGTTCCACATGAGAGAGATACAGTGGGTTAAGAATCTATCATGTCTTATTTATCTGGTGATGAAGGTTTAGATGCTTTAGCTAGCTATCAGAGGAGACATTTGTTTTGCAAAAAGAACAGGAGATCAAGTAGGGTTAAATTTTTCCATGGCTCAAAAGACTTGGTAGGTGGAACAAATTACTGTACCTTTTCTATGTCTACTATATGCCCAGGTTATAGCTGAAAAGCTTCACTGTTGTTCAGCCTAATTTCTCAGTTAAACTTGAATAAACAAATAAATGACCCACAAGTCCATGCAAGGAGCTGATTAACAGTCAAATTAATCTTGTGGCACCACATACACTGAAGTCAGAGCAAATACTATTTGAGCAGAAGTCCTGAGTTCTGATGAATGTGACATGGAGGCATAGGTTCATAGGTAGGTACTAGGCTATTGACCCTTGGGCCTATATTAGCCTAGCCAAAAAGGTACCCTGGCTTTCGCTACCCAAGAAAATTATTTACTTGTGCCCCTGTCCAGCAGAGCCACAGAAGTGATCCCCGGGGTGAATTTCCTATTTCCCATCCAATCATCAAGACTTTTCTTAAAAAGTGCTAATGAGGAGCTCTGTTTGACATAGATAGGTAGTTTGTTCCAGAGTATGGGAAGTCTCTGGGACAGGAATCTATTCCTCCAGCATGTTCTGTTTATTGTGGTGACAAGGTTTAGGTCCCTAGAGTGTGTAGCTCGGAGGGATTGGGATTTCTTTAAGTGGAGCATGTCCAACAGCTCTGGGTTTGACATAGCTTTGTATGTCAGGCAGAGATTATCTCTGAGTAAGCGATATGTGACGGAGTAAAACTGGGGTTTTTAGATGGTCTACGTAGGGCATCTGTTTGAGTCCGGTAATCCTCTTTGTGAGGTATTTCTGTGGCCTTTCCAGTTGTAGATGTCTTATGAGGTACATACCAAAAGGGGTGTTGTACTCTATAATGAGTCTAATGAGTGATGAGTAGAGGGGAACAATGACCTCTTTTTTGCTGGATGAGAAACCTTTTGTGATGAGGTGTGCCATGTAGAAGGATTTCTTGACTACTGTGGCAATGTGATTATCAAAGGAGAGACTACTGTCCACCTGTGTCCCAAGGTCACTTATCACACTTTCGGTGTTAAGTAGACTGCTGCCTATGTGGTAGTTCATGGGTATAGAGTATTTACCAAATGTTATGACAATGCACTTTTTGGCATTGAGCTTGAGGCCATGGCTTTGACACCAGGCATCTGTCTCAGTGAGGCCCTTTTGTAGGATGTCCACATTGCTAGGAGTTTCAATTATCACTCTTAGTTTGTAGTCATCTGTGAACTTCATTAGCCAAAGACCTTCTGTGTTGGCCTGTACTTCAGAGAAGTAGATACCAAACAGGAGAGGACCCAGGACTGAACCCTGTGGTACTCCACTTGTCACTGGTCTGAAGTCAGATTTGGAGGCTGCTACTTTCACAGTGTGAGTTCTGTCAGTGAGCCAGTTGGCAACCATCTTGTGACATAGGGATTTATACCTAGTTCAGTGAGTTTGTCTATAATTCCCGAGTGTGAAATGGTGTCAAAAGCCTTGGCGTGATCTAGATAGGCTGTGTGAACCACCTTACCCTCATCTACAGCTTTGGTGACTGCTTCAAAGAAGTCTATCAGGCTTAGGAAACATGATCTGCCTTTTACAAAACCAAACTGGGTGGGATCCAGAGTTTGGAGAGTACCAATGTCTTTGTTTATAAGTTTCATGATGATACGTTCCATGGCCTTGCAGACCAGGCTCATCAGGCTAATGGGGTAGTAGTTCCTGGGGTCCGTGGTGGATCCCCCTCTGTGGAGTGGGATAACCGTTGCTGTGCACCATTCGGTGGGCACAAAGCCTGAGGTGAGGCTATGACTGAACATGGTACTTAGGTGGGGTGCCAGTTCGTTCTGTAGTTCATATAGAACACAGCCTGGGATGTTGTCAGGTCTCATGGATGCTGTGCTCATGGCTTTGGAGAGTGTGGTTTTTACCTGTGCAGCCATGATTACAGGAACATTGCATTCTTCCGGTTTAGAGATGGGCCCTTTAGGGGGTGAGAGGGGGGTAAAGTTAGCACTGAACCTATCTGCCAAGATGTTGGCAATATCAGTTGGTTCTGTATATTTAGTGCCATTGTGCTGTAACTCAGAGCAGATCTGAGTGTTGCCATTGATATTCTTGACATAGCTATAGAATGCTTTGTGGTTGTATTTAGAAACAGTGGTGATTTGGTTTTCATAACTAGCTTTGGAGGATTTCATGAGGGATTTCAGCTTCTTACTCAGGCTAACCAGGGAGTTCCTCCAATCATGGGATTTTACTCTTTTTTTTGCAGCAGTTTCTTTCGTCTGTTGTAGAGTTTGTTTATGGCAGGGGACCACCAGGTTAGCTTCCTTTTTTTTGGAGGATAGCATCTTGGTTCCGTTATGGAATTCAGAGCATAATTCAGTAAAACCCTGCAGAGGTATCCTGCTACAGGATTAAATTATATTTAAATGCTAAGATCTCTTATATTTGTCTTTGAAATGTGTCATAGCTCTAGTGCTTACTACTGAATCCTCATAATAAACCTTAGTGAACTTTTCTCCTAAGCATTACTAAACTCACCTTAGTTATAGTTTTGTGCACCCAAGTTGCACATATGTCTTACTTATAAATCCCAATCAGATCCAAGTTAGATCTCTGTTATGTTTAGCTGGATCAAGATGGGAAACTGAAAAATTATTGCATCAAACCAAAAGTACTGAAATAACATTGTGCTGTCAATATAACTATAGAATCTGTAATCTGTAACATGTTTATCTATTTATCATTTTTTTGCATATTGATTATCTTAAAAAAAGTCAGACATGACCAAGACATAACATCAAAAATATGGGCAAAACTACATTAAATAGAATCACTCATTATACAAAATTTAGAAGTAAATTGCTGTCAATCAATACAAGAACTTCTTCTGTGGTTATGAATTTAAGCAGCTTATGGTTAGGTAAGGAAACTTAACCCTGCAGCAAACTATTTATGTAATATAATATTATGGAGTCCATACACAGGTTTTTAAAGATCTAGGTCTGTTGAATAATTCCCAAGGTAGCCTAGCATAATATTATTCACTGACATGATGCTCCTTACAGCAGCTCTTGAATGAAAATGCTTTTTGGGGAGGCAGATTATAGAAACCACTGGTCACCACTTCTTAAATAAAATACTGCTGGTTTGGGGTTGACAGTTTCTGTATTTGCTAAAATACATCTCCAGGAGTGGCCGTTAAAAATGCATCTCATATTCACTTTTTTATAGCTCACCTCGTAAGGAAAAGAGAATCTTTTACTTTACATTAAGCAAGGATTTTTCTCATTCTCACTTTTTCAATTTTGCTACTACTAAATGCAATCAAGTTCTCTGGATTTTAGTAAGTTTGGCTCCATATTAATTTCAAGGTTTCTATTACTTTAAAAAAACAGAAAAAAATATTAATTTGACAACTAATACTTTATCTCGAAAATCAACAGAGCTTTGCTTAAAATATACTCTCTGTACTAGTCCCTCTGGTGAGTAAGTCCCCACCCCCTACTTTCCATACTTTTATCTCCCCTCCATCTCCTGCTTATTTTCTGTATAATTTAGTATTATACTGTTCCCACTGTTGAGACAGGTCAAAGAAATAAACTTGATCTAACAGATCTTCTACATTGTTGAAACATTTGTCATCATCCCTTGTTGATACAAACCTGTGTTTACACCTCTTTCATGCTGAGTAGCTTGTTTGATGATGAAGTTTATACAATGTTGTATAAAGTGCAGTGCATATTGCTCTAATCTTTGAATGTGATATGTGTTCTACTCATCTTCTCTGTTTCTAATCATTCCTTCATTTTTCTGAGGTCACTTGGTTATTAAAATAAATAAATACACTGTTTCAGAAGGACTTCAAACTTATTTCAGTGCCTAAACCTAGGCACTTTACAAATATACACATAACTAAAATATCAGCCTGTCTGCCCATGGGAATTAGTTTCAATGTAATATCTCTGATAGTAATGAATAGAAATAAACTACTGTAGCAAGTTTTTTTTCTTATTTGATCATAAGATCAGACATCTGAGGAGTGCACAGTCAACAAGTGGTTACTTTTGATGGGGACATATGTAGTTTGTAGGTGAAAGTGACTAATTTCAGCTATTGTATGATCACAGTTAAACAGTCATTGATCTGTCTTAGCGGGGTTAGAGAGAGAGAGAGACAGACAGAGTGTGTGTGTGTGTGTGTGTGTGTGTGTGTGTGTGTGTGTGTGTGTGTGTGTGTGTGTGTGTGTGTGTACCTCTGTGAAACAAGTTCAAATATATTACTCTGTTTTTTATTGACCACAATCAGCTTTTTGGAGTGTACTCAGTCAGTGAAGTGAGTATAAAGAAGTTTGTACATGAAAGTCACTGACCCCACACAGTTTGAAATACTCTTCAGAAGTCCAGTGATGAAAGGTATACATCAAAAAGTTACAAGGGAACTCTAAAATCCATATTGACCCCCAGACCTCCATCAACAAGTAATTGTTTTTTCCAACAAAATACTCAGATCTCCAGCAAAACATATCAGCTCTACAAGCACAGTGTTTTGGTTGGCTTTTATTAACACTCTGGATTTCTATCAATGTCCCTTAATTTGATGGTCAAAATTAAAATCTGCCACCCATGATACTGCTAGTAACAGAGAAAGGGAAATACTCACTGATATCACACATTCTTTGTAATACATGCAACTTTAGGTCCTCCAACATACTATGATATAGACAGAGAAAAAAGAATGAAAAAAAAAAAAAAAACATAGGAGCACAATGTGTTTTACAACTCTAAAAGATGTAACACACTTAGCACTGCATAACAGACAGTGAGCAGTAGCAAACAGTATTTCTGATCCTGTAACAATTTTAAAAAATTGCAGAAAAAAGAACAAAAAAAAAACATAGGAGCACAGTTTGTTTTACAGCTCTAAAAGATGCAACACACTTAGCACTGCATAAGAAACAATGACCAGTAGCAAACAGCATTTCTGATCCTGTAACAACTTTACAATTTGCAACATATATTTGCACTGTCATATGCAAAAAGAACTGTCAGTGTAACATGTATTACAGCCTTTAAAGTTGTTTCATCTTCCAGACACTGCTCTGTGCTGTCTGCTGTGTATGATCTAACATGAGACTACAGCATACCAGCACTAAAAAGTACACTTTGTTAAGCACCTTCTCTACATTCATAAGATGCTCAACAGCACAGTCTATTTCAAGAAATTGGTGCATAATCATGGCACTTCATGTACTACATAAGTTATAATAGAAATAGAAGTGTAATTATCAGAAAGCAATACAAACATAGTACAGTGAAAGATAGATTAAAGCTTAGAAAATGTGCCATATGCATGAAAAGTACAAACAGAAATTAAGTAGTGGGTGTGTAAGAAGCAGAAGATGATCTTTTTGGAAAGCCTTAGGTTGTAGCTCATATGTTATCATCACTTAATACACCCACAGCTGCTCTGTTGTTGATTTGTTTGGAGCTGTTACATGCCTGAAATTACTGAAATACATAGCAAGATAAAAACTAAAATATATCCATATTAACATTTCTTGACTGTTAATATTACTGCTAATGAGATAATATATTGCTTAGAAATACACTATTACTTATTTACAAATATAAGAAAAAGTCAGTTATGCTATGTAACACTTTGAGAATTTTGTATGTATTAGCAGATGCTGTTTGTAATTTTATATTTCTTCAGTAATTTTGTTTTGTTGCATATTCTGAGAATTTTCTGAACAATATTTTTTTACATAGATATACATTCTCTTAAGTGGGAAAACACAGCTTGTTTAATTTTTTGCCACTCATTCAAGATAATTATTTCCAAGAAGAAAGATCAAATTTTATGGTAAGGTCATCCCATGGCTTACCACTCACTTGAAAAACATCATATATAAAATTTCCCTCCAGCCTTCAACAAAAACATACCCTATTCAAGGATAATAGACCAGGCAATAAGCAAGATAGAAGATAGTAGCTGTCCTAACAAACAATGAAACAGACCTTCTAAAAGACAGTGAAACAGAACTAAGTCCAAAAGGCATTGCTACATCCAACACCATCTCTTGCAAAGACCCTAAATGGTTATTGCTACAGATACTCCTAGGTTCTTACATGAAAATATAAAGCAGTTGTCTAGATGCCACCCTCTTTCTTCATCAGTACCTTTAATGTCATTCTCAAATACCTTACCAAATACATAGAATGCAACAAAATAATTATTTTCAGTTATCTTAACACTGACTGACAAGGACCATACAAATACACACCTCTAGACTTACCTCCACTTACCACAGTACTCATTTAGTAATAAAAAGGACTAGACCCTATCCAAACTCTAAAAAATCCTTACATTTATATATAATTTGAATGAAAGTACTGTGCAATTTACACATTATACAGATAGTCCATAACACTGAAAGTGATCATATTGATAGTGCATGGAAAGATTGGAAGGCAGATGCTACCACTATTAATACACTTTTCAAATTCCAGAAGCTATGAAGAGACCCAAGAATTAAAAACTAATACAGTCAAAGCAAATTATATCAGTGATATGCAGGAAATGCATCTTAGTCAACACAAAGAATTCTGACATAAAGTCAGAGGTATAGCCACGATAAAGCTATTTACAAAGTATGTAGCATCTACTTTACTTAACAACTGATAAAAAACATTACCGATAATGTTGCTTTCCTACCTACTGTCATAGCATCCCTCTATGTTCAACAGCACACAGCCTGCAATATCTGCAATTCTCACATGACAAGAACAGTCTTTTAGATCAACTCAGCTGCACCTATAAGCATGAATGTCCCACAGTTCACCACAAACTCCTAAAGCTTGCACATCCTATTCTTAGTAAACCCTTTCCTTAAATTTACAGTTCTACATTAATGGCCGGCTCTGTCCCACATAGCTTTAAGCATGCACTGACTACTCCACTACCTTAAGTCCCTCCCTCTACAACTGCAGCTGACTTTTAACCTATCACAAGCCTTAGCCCACTGACTAAAATTCTGGAAAGAATGCTTTATGATGACATTCTAGTTTACATCATCAACTATGAAATCTTAAAGATCAAGTACAAAGGACAGTTGTACCTGTACTTGATTGTCCGGAAGTTGTGGCTCTGTTCAACTTCAGAAGGTATTCTGGTTGCTGTTTAATAGTATTTTGTTTGTTTTTTCATATCAAAATCTATTAAAAGTGACTTTTCAAATGCATTTATGTATTCCAGAATGAGGCATACACATTTCCCGCTTTCCAAGTCAGCATTATTATGATGATACTAATCCAGGTGCAGGATAAAAAGGAGCCTGTTCAAAAGCATGGAGTGGGTTCACTGTGTTTTAATGCTATCAGAAGAAACCAGATACTAACATTAAGTGATTTAAAGTAGTAGTAGAAAGGTAATCTTTATTAGATCACAGTGTCCAGGCATTTATGTGTCCTCTCACTTTGCTCCTAGGCTTCTGAACAATTATGAAACTGTTTATTCTTATGTTTTTTTAAGCTTGTAGCTCTGTTGCAATTTTCTTTAATAGTACAGACTAAAATATTTTTCTATCATTATGGAATCTCATTAAACCTTTTGCTGGTCTAAAAAAAGGAAAACAGTGGCATTAATAACAAATTAAGAAACAATTATGATATTTAGAACTAAATTTTGTGATACTTACTGCCTGAAATCAGCAACAAATGCCTTATTGTTCTCAAGTCAAAGCCAGGCAACTGAAATTATGCCAAAACATTGCCTGTGGATATTATTTGCTGAAAGAGAGACAGCTGACAATATGCACAGATGATGTAGCTGGATTTAAAACTTCACTTTTTTAATAAACAAAAAAAAAAAGTTTCAGAATTCTAAGCATTCAGTACCTCTTCATTCTGTTGCAACAGATTATTCAATGGGACAAAAATGGAATTACAAGGATATATTTAATTTTAGCCCTTTGAATTTGTCTTTAACAGACAAACAGCATAGCTTTCACTTAAATTACAGCATGCTAACTGCAGCATATGCTGTCCCTTACCAAATTTATAATACTGAAGACAACAGTTTGCTCACTGGTGTTATGTATTTAGGTATGAAATTTCAGTTTGAGACAGTAAACCATACAAGACTGAAGAAGCAAAAACCAAACGGCTGCAGGTACACTGAGGTGCCCAAAACACACAACAACAGCAAAAGTAAATTAAGGCACCAAAGTTACACACTGGAAATCAGTCACTGTACTTTATTGCAGAAGACAAACGGTAAGCGCTTTCACAACTTAATGTTGCTTCATCAGACCACATCACTACAACTGATGCTTGGTTAAATACTAGGACAATTAGTATGACATCACAATTTAAAGAGATATTACTCCACTAACATATATCGATATCCATAAGAAAAATGCATAAAATATATAGAAAGGTGTGCATTTACACACAATAATATTTAAAAAAGGAGGAATGTCATCCCTGATGGTTATTAAAAAAAATATATATATATATATATATATATATATATATATATATATATATATATATGTACATATACACACACATTTTGTGCACATATAACCATAATAGTACAATAAAAATATATAAAAAACTCATATTTAGTATTTAAGGCGCCTTGCTTTAAGGTAAGGAACTAATGAGGTGCAGCCATTCAAACCAGGATATCTATCTGCTTGTAATTTAGTGATCCATTGTTGTTCTAATTCTTCAGTGTGGTTTTCTACATCACCACCTCTGTTTGTCCTTACTATTTGTTGTAAGATTAAAAATTTAAAACAATGACTACTGTCTGTATTCAGGACATGATTAGCTAGAGCATTTGATTGCTTCTGGTTCCGTATGTCCCTTACATGTTCTAACATTCTTTCTTTAAAGCTCCTATTTGTTTTGCCTACATAATAGGCATGGCATACTTGGCAAAAACAAATATAAACAACATCGACACTTTTACAATCATAGTATAAAGTTTAAAACATTTCACAGGATGAATGTACTCATTTTTAGTGTAGACATGCTGACAAGCAGCACAATTCCTGCACTTACTTAGTTAACAGAAAAAAAACAAACACACACACAAACACAGAGATTTTATACATATATACATACATATATATATACACACACACACACACACACACACACACACACATATGAATGGCTCATGAAATACTAAATGTTCAAAAGAAAGAACATAAAATGATCAATCATTTTAAAGCAGGCCCCCTGTACCACCCACACCTCCTTGAAAATGATACATACCAACTCCAAGATAGTACAGCAGAGGGGTAAGGGCAGTTTCTTTTACCCTGCTGCAACGTGATCTTGCACAAAAAACAGCCAGATAAAATCCCATAAGGAGAATGTTTGCTCATATGAACATTCACTTTTTTTTTGTTAAAGTAGTAAAAAGCATTCTCTCATATGAGTGTTCATTCTTCTAAACTGAAGGCATATGTAGGAGAGGATAAACTCATCAGAACTCCCAAATGTTGACATCTGTTTTGTCAATGCATTTCGGTTGACAAGATGGTCGACAGGTGTGTGATATCAACAATGCCTAGGGTTGGGGAATACGGCCCTTTCCCACAGATTCTGCTATCTCTGAGTTAGTATATGTAATTATCAGAGGGGACACAGGGGGCCAAGCATGCTGTTTTCATTTCTTTGTTTTATTTGCATGCTGAGCGGGTATTCCTCCCTCATGTGTAGTAATGTGTTTACCTTTTAGTGTCAATATTATTGAGGCTGATATTACCCTGTTTTTATGTAAATAAGTAGTCCTGTATAATTTAATTTCAGATATATGATTATACAACAGTCCACTGATATGCCCAAACAGCAAAACACAATGAATTGATGTCGGCTGTTTGAAAACGTACTTACCTAAATGAAAAAGCATTAAACATTCTAACAATCAAAAAAGGAAAACAAATAATTTCCTTTCCTGCACTTAACAAAAACCCTAAAAGGGTATTTTATAAGGTATGGTGTAAGGCTGGGGCTGGACACACAGGCAGGGTTAGGGTTAGCACACATTAGTAAGGATGAGCATGGGCAAAACTTATTAATGTGTGCTAATCCTAACCCCAAATCTACATCCCTTACCTTATGAAAAACCCTTTCACTAATACCATCACTAAACAAGACAAAACAGTCTCAGTCTCACAACAAATACAGCAGAACATATGCACAATACCAGATCTATTCTCCAACCTAGCCTTTATAATAATCCTGACATGCAAATACTCACACATATACTCTCCCACCTTAATCCCACTCATTTAATCGCAAACATTTGAAGTTCCTGCTTTCAACATATAATGCACTCAACAATAAGTGTATCCAGTGTACTTCCACAATGGAACACACTAAATAAATTGCTATTTGAAATGCTGACTCTCTCTCTCTGTACACACACACACACACACACACACACACACACATATATATATATATATATATATATATATATATATATATATATATATATATATATATATATATATATATATATATATATTCATGTATAGATATCGATATAAATATAGATATACGAGTCCATAACATTTGACAGAAATTTTAAAAAATCCAAAAGGTCAAAACCACAAAATATTGAAAATCTATTTAATGTGGCAACCCCCCCCCCCCCAATGCCCCCATACCACTCTAATTATATATACCAGCTTTGGAATCACACAACAATCACAAGACAGTGGGGAAAAGGCACATTTCATTTACAATATTTTGTAGTTTTGACATTTTGGTGTTCCAGCATTTTCTCTTTACAATCTAATGTCATGGAAATATAAGTACATAGACAGATAGATAGATAGATAGATAGATAGATAGATAGATAGATAGATAGATAGACAGATAGATAGATATACAGACAGATAGAAAGACATGCAGGCAGATATAGACTGAGGCTGAGAGATAGATGTATATGGGTAACTACATGCACATACATAGATAGTTTATGAATTTTGCGAAGAGGATTAAGGCTATGACCTGCTTTGTACTGGATTAGATTCCATTTATTTCTGTTTGCCTCCTGTGACTTTCTGAGTAGATAATTTTACAAGGCAGTGTTCATGGATTGTCACTGAAAAGAGAGGCTTCAACTACAGTAATATTATATACAGAGAAAGAGGAAAAGTGAAAACATCTGCTGTGTAAGAGTACGTGATGCTGAGAGTTGTTTTCATTATGTTCTTTTAATTATAATGAATACAAGATGTGTAGCACATTACATGTGAAAATAAAATTTTCCCACAAGCACAGAGTAGTACAAATGAAACTAATGACAACAACGTCAAATGACGTAACAGTTTCTGTATTAAGGAGAATTAATATTCCCCTAGATTCCCATAACTGTGATGTCAGACCTATGTGCAAACAGCACTTCAAAAGCATTTCTGTCAGTTAATGCATACTACAAAAGATTAAGTCATAGTCGTTAACCACAAAGCTTAAAACTCACATGACTATGTAATTATAGTCGACTTTGATTGTGGTAATTATTCAGGGGAAAATGATGCAATCACATATGTAAGAAGAAACTTATATGTCGTGGCAAGTGAATAGAACTTAGCAAAGCTTGGATATACAGAAAGAAGGTTTTCATGGACAACGGTTTGCTTTTCATTAGAGAAGCAGGCAATTGAACTGAATACAAGTAACCACTGGTTGTCCCAAATGAAACTGTTACACGGAAAAATGTATGATCAGAAATCTGTCAGATAAAATCACAAAATTATAAACCTAAAATATTCACACTCCATAATTGTGAAATCAGTTAAAAATAAAGTTATTCAGAATACATTCAAATTCAGAAAAGACACTTACCATATGACAATGTACTAGTTACACAGTTACAGATAAGCTGACATACAAGTATAAACCTAAAACAATTATTAACAGGGTGCACCAACCATGCAGTTAATATAAACCTCTTCAAAATACTTACAAATTAAAAAAGACATCCATTGTGTAAGATACTGTACTCGTAATACAAGTAAGTGCTAGTACATAAGGCCTATATATTTCCTGATGAGGAGTGCGAAATATGTGTAATGGATTCTAATTCTGAGGAAATTAAAGACATTTTCCACAAAGTCTGTTTTGCAATAGATGACACTTCTGATAGCAGAGAATCACAGATTTGTAGCACATGATAAAAGGACTTTTCAGTAGCTCTTACACTTCTAAATGTTATGGGTCAGCAGCAGGGGGCATTCACCCAGCCTTAATATTCTTGGTGTTTCTAAAAAAACATTTTTTGCACACTGAGAAAACAACCCTCACTGAGGCAGTCTTGTGCATGCATTTACCATTGCCAACCCATGCCTGCATTGCAAAAAGAGTTGTCCCAGACAGATTTACCCATCACTGTGGAGTTCCCTGTGAGTAACCATCACATGAAATGCTCACTTTTTGTTATACAATACAAACTGGCTAACCGAGAGAAAAACAAAAAAAAAAAACTGTTCGAAGAACAATATATGACAAGGACACAGACACACTATTAAAACTCACTTAATTTTTAATATATGTTAGCGCTTTCATAAAGAACAATGTCTATACTTCTTGTAATTCTTAAACATTGTGAGTTTTAGTAGTGAGTCTGTGTCCTTGCCATATATTGTTCTTTGAGTTATATAATGGAAGGTATGGTAATAGGGAACCACAGTGTACTGTCTGCCTCATGTCTGGAGGGAAAAAGTCTAAAATGGAGTAACAAAACTAAATGTATACTCTGTTCATGTTTATCATCCTCTGACATTGGGAAGGAAATGTTAATAGAGGGTCTGATAGTACCCCAGGTAATTAACTGCTGAACTTATTCCACAACAGGATAATTTATGACATGTGGCCATCACCTTCAGCTTGTTGCCACTCCAAAACTCTTAAACTAATTTATACTCCAAACCAGTTACTAAGGAACTGTTTCTAGTGACAAGTATGTTGTATACAAAGAAACAGGGAAAAGGTATGGAAACCTTTCATAAAGGTCATTGATGAATACTAAGAATCTTGCACACTTAAAACAAATCCTTGTGGGACTCCTTTCTTAGCATGCATGGAATTGACATGATATTTTTCTCCAGGAAAGAAACACAGCACACCCTGTCCCTGACAAGCAGACAAATGTACAGCCAGAGTAGTATCTTACTTGCTAGGGAAGTTTTTCCACATTTGGAAATGAGAAGAAGTGAATAGTTAACGAAAACTAACATATTTATATAGTGCTTTTCTTATCCCAGAGCACATCTACACAAACTGTGCTTGCAAATGGCTGAGAAGTGAATAAATGTGTGATAGCAGCTGATATGTATACATTTCCTATATACAACCTAAAAGCTGCTCACACACATTTCTAGTGAAAATATGTAGCAGTCACAATGAATGGGCAAGTCCCCTAATCTTCTTATCAAGGGAGTGATGTCAATTGTGCAGCCCTGACAGTGAATACAGGGCATGTCTGCTCTTTTGTTGAAAAAAAAAAAAAGTTAATTTTCTTTACCAGATCATAATGGAGGAGCAGATTATTACACATAATGGGCTATCAGATTCTATACTTATAGAAATGAATGGAATTGTATCCCATGTACACGTTTGAGCATATATAGCCTACAGTGATCATCAAGTTAACCTAGGTTGTAATGGTAGGTGAAGGAGGGAGACATGACAATAAAGTGTATGAAAATGAGGCAGAGCATAGAGGTAGCCAAAGTTTCAGTATGAATAAAACAGTGAGGAAAGGAAAGTGGCAGTTCAAGAGGTGCAGAGAGCATTTGGAAATAAAGACGCTAGAGATACAGTAGTCACTGGTGAAGGGGATGATCCTGCGTGGTAGTTTCCATAACAGAAACATCCACATAACAATATGCAGTTCAGTTGTATGCGATCCAGCTATGCTCACCCAAAGAAGCACAGTTATGCGCACATGGCTCAGTGTCACATAATAGCACCTTTGGGGACTGTGGAGCCAAAGCCTTGACAAATATGGGCTATAAGCCAAACTACTAAGTTCTGAGGCAAAGTTTTTGCTTCTGAATCTGTTAACTGGGTTCAGACAACCCAATAATAAAGGGTTTAAGAGACAGTTTTCAGGTGTAATCTGACACTTAGTAGAATGCATTACATGAATAACCTTATAAGAAATTACCCTGTAGCTGGAAAATATGGCTTATGATATACATCAGATGTTTGACTTTAGGTAATTTGGACAAAATGATGGAAAATACTGGGTTAGGAATCAGTGGGTAGGAAGTTATCTTTTGTTAGCTGTTAAATGTCAAGGATGACAAATGACAACATATATTCAGTACTAGGTTTACTAGACGATTCTGACAGGTCTTTAAATATTTTATTTATCTGTTTCTTTGTTTGTTAACTGGGTATCCGGAATTGTCCACTAAGCCAAAACAAAGGCCAAAGATGCAGACGTTTGTTATAAATGTTTCCATAGTTAGACATTAATACAACATTTTATTACACACTAATTCAAATGGGGAGAAAGCATGTTATCACATGATTTTAGTTTCTAAATACAACAGAAGCATTACGAGCTGAATGAAGATGTTATAAGGAAACTAAACAAGAAATTTAGAATTAAGTATTAGAGAAATGTTGGAAAGTAAATAATGAAAAGTTTGTGGTAAATGAGAAGTAGAAAAAGGTAGCAAAAGTGATAGAAGATGAAAAAAACAACAATGGATGTAGAGATGATCCCAGAGTGAGTTAGAAAACTACTTAATGTTATGATGAAAAACAAATATCCAGAATGACTTAATTACAGAAGTTTTAAATGTGCAGTTTGAAAAGGGCTGTAAAGATTAAGAAATACGTTTTTGTTCAAGATGTAACAGCTTAGAATGAATCACATTGCAGTTAATGGCTGGAAAAGGAAGTTGGGATGCAGAACAAAATGCATAAAACATAATATATGACAACAATAAGAGAGCTAGCACAGGGAATTAATTATTACCAAGCTACTTCCGTGGTACAGAGTTTGATTCCCTCAGCCTTCATTTGCCTACTATGTGATCTCAAGCAAGTCACTTAACCAGACAGTGCTTTTGGGGCTAGACTCCTTAATGATCTCTTGGGTTTGCAAATGAAGTGTTAAACAGTGCACTTTTATATTTTAGAGCCACCTGTGAAAGTATTTATAGTTTTCAGTTATTAACTGTCTTCTGTTTAAGAAAAAGAGAAGGAAAACAAAGCAAAGAAAAATATATTATTAGCATGATGTCTAGGACCAATTTCTAAAATGGCCAATACAAGTGCATTGCTTAATTTAATTGTTTTAATTTAGTTGAGAATAAAAAATCAAATTGCAATGTACTAGAAAGATGTAAATGCATTTAGCTGACATGGATTTGGAAATATCCATATGCAGTGTTACTGGTTATTTGCTATTTGTTTTTGTTTGCCAAGAAATCTGCCTAGGTTACATTGCCCATTTTCAGAGGTGGTACAGGGAGAAAAGCTCCAACAAATAGTAGATGTACAATATAACAAAGTTTAGGCAATCTCTAAATAAAGGACAGTGTACAAAAATAAAGAAATTCATTATAATTAAATAAACAGGAACTATCATACAAAAATATAAAGTTTAGTAAGTTCTTACGTAAGTAATTACACAAGTAAAGTTTTTGCAGGTAGGGATTATGCACCCAGCACCCACTGACACAGACAGAGTATCACCCCTATACCACCTAAAGTGAATCTGCTAACTTTGAGGTTATACTATCTTGGTGATAAAGGGAGTATATGAGTTATTACAGCAATAACTAATGATGTGGATGTCGTATATTGAAAATTTACCCATGACTGATGTGGTTTAATCATGAGGGTGAAGCTATGTTGTTATTATACACTGACATTAGTTAAGAAAAAAATTACTTATTTTTCTTAAATAATGTCTTTGTATAATGGTGCCGTGGTGTTCTTCTGCATTGTTTCCCAATTCCACTGTTTTGTTGATGTACTGTGCATGCGTATGGGACTTCCATGCCCATGTTTATGCAGTAAATCAGTGCTTTGGAAACCAAGCAACAGAGACAGAAAGATCTCTGTTGCTTTTTTGGGGGGGGGAAGAAAGCTGTAACCTCAGGACAGTTTAGATGTACAAGAGATGGGGAAAATACAAGGAAAATCAGGTATGCTTGTTTGGTTTTGCAGAACGTACCTAATTTTTCTTGTATTTTCTCTGCTCTCATAAGTACCTCTCCACCTTTGATTTTTTTGAAAAAGATTTTACGCTGTAAACCTTGGCTCTAGATGATTGTCTCTGTTGTAGTGACACCCCAACCCCATCTGCAAAAATAGGAAAAGGGGTTGATGAGGGATAGATTTGCATTGTCTGAAGGCAAGAACGTTTGAAACTGAAATGTATGTCATTATTTAGTGACTTCGTTACTCAGTGATTTGTCAGAAAACTACAAATTTTATGAGGAAGAAAGTCACTAAATAATGACAAGAATTTTAGTTTCAGACTTTCTTTCCTTCAGACTAATACATGTCTACACATACCAATAGATAAAATAGTCTGGCCGCTCAATGATACTTTAGCAGCTGGACTTTTACCGTTGGTATATTCTCGATTTACAACGGACACGCTGGTTGGTCTGACCAATCAGCATGCTCATTTTTGAATGTTAATGGACAGTCATTGTATAATAGAAAACTAACAATTTCCTGTCTGAGATATTATGACTTCAGCATACTGAATTAACAGGGATAGTGGTGGTCACATCCCATTTTAAAAGGGGTACAGGGGCACAGCCACATAGCAAAAACACTGATTGCTTGAGATAATATCTTTTATTTTGTCTTTCAATTTTTATTAAGAATTTTGAAATGTGCACTCATATAAATAACAATGGACTATTTCATTGTTTATTACCAGCCATATAACCCTATTACAATTAAGGTAAGTTATAGACAGGTCCAAAGCAAAACGACAATACTGATAATTTAGACAAGTAAACTGTGCAATGTGTAACAACGTCAGTGTAGATAGCACATAGCATGGACTAATTACTGCAGACAAAACTGCACAATGTGTAACTAAGCAAGGCATAAACATTTTCAAAACATTTTTCTTGAGCATAGATATGGAAAACATAAGCTGAAATACAGTTTCAGAATGAAAAAAGGTTTGAAACTTCAAAATTATCAAAGTGGCTTAGTAACAGAAATGGCATAGGAGGAGAGGTGATAATTGATTCCAGAAAGGAGATGGTTGTTAGAATTATCTACTCTGAAGCACCAGAAGAATACACGATTGAAGCCTAATATTGCAGCTAAACTTTAACACGTATCTAGCAAGCTAGGTATTTATTTAACTTCATTAGCAAGGTTGGCCTCTACTGTGCAGATCTCATTTATTATGAGGAAAACACATTAGTTCTGCTCTCATATAAGAAGTTCACAGAGTAGACTGAGCTGCGGCAAACAGTAAGCAACAAAACAAAAAGTGAATGCAATGAAATGAAATAAAGATAGGTCAATAACAGAGGCATCATTGTAATGATAACTAAAATGCATACTTATTACATACAAGGAAATACATATTGACTACTATCAAGAGATTATCTGGATAATATATAATTTCATAACATTTCCTTTTTTATTATAAAACATGCCCTAATATTGTAATAAAGCAGTATAACAATGGCATATTAATACAAAAGCATCATACTGTGTGCAAAACAAAGGACATTATGAAGAATGATTATCTTAAAAAGTAAATGTTCAAGAATAGCAAGTAAAGCCTTAATAGACTTAGTATAGGCCACAGAAAAGAGGAAACATTTACAAATAGATGGTGAAATAAAACAGGAAAACCTGCTAGGTAACCTCTCCCAACCAGTCAGGTGCAATGTTTTCTTTTTTTTTTTTCTGAAAGCAATAACTTATCAGGATTTTAAAGCCTGGAAAAACTCATGGCATATCATATGTTTGAAATTAAACCATTCTACCTAGGCACAAAATAATGGTCTAGTGTCCTGTCCCTGGTCACTGACAAAATGTGAAGTCCTAACAGTTGGCATGCACTGGATGAACTTGGCAGCCACAGGTAGATGATACTAATGTAACAAGGTCAGTAGATTAAGTTATGACCAACAAGTTCATAGTCAGTTTTCAGAAGAGAAGTGCAGCAACTGACTGATTGGGCTACTGCAGGAGAAATATGTTGTCATGGATCTATCTATCCATCTGCTCTTCTCCATCCATCCATCAGTCTATCCATCCATAACTTCCTTTTTCTCATTTTTGCACATGGGGTTGGAGTGTCACATCAGCAGTAGTCAACATCTAGAGCCTGTTTTCGTACCACCAGGATGGTTAGCCTTGCTGCGGCTGTTTGGCCCTTTTGTTCTGTCTATATGAGGCTGTAAGGTGGCTTTTGTTTACACCAGGTTTGCTTATACTGGTAGGCTAGCCTTTCTGAGTTACTTCTGTTTTGGCTCATTATTACGTATAACCTTGTCGATCATAATTTATGATTCTTTGTTTTCTTTAAGTATATATTTAGATTTCTACAGGTAAAAGCTGTTGTTGAAAAGTTGATCTGATGAAATCCACTTGGTGGACGAAAGCGCTTATCAAAAATAAAAGCTAGGTTATTCCTGTGATTAAGTCTGCTTGAGTTTATTTCTTCAGTACTTTTATAGAAAAAGAATTAACATATGAGGTTTTGGACTTTTTTTTTATTGTTGCTTATCATTCTAAACTTTAGAGTTTTTTTTATTTTTTATTTTTCACTTTTCTCAAATATCAAGGAAGTGACGGCAGTCTGCTATTTTCTGTCTGGGGACAGCCATCTCTTCACATCTCTGCTGTGGTTTATATTATTCCATACTGCACAAGCATACACACACTCACACCTGTGGCCAGTCTAGAATGTCCAGTCCATCTACTGCATATCTTTGACATATTGGAGGAAGCTACAGCACTCAGAGAAAACTCATGTGAACAAAGGGAGGACATGCAGACTCTACATAGAAGGCAGCCCACCCACGAATTTAACCAGAGAACTTCAAGCTGTGAGGCAATAATGCTAACCAATGTACCACTGTGCCACCTACTGTCACAGATCAGCACCTGCAAAACCCTCAAGCAGATTTTCTTCCTGGTTAACCAAGTGTCTACCTCCAGGGGAGTACAGAGTTCCAGCCTGCGCCTAAGGCTGGTTACCTAGTTGCTTTTGAAATGCATGCAGCTAGTGAAAGCTGGCCCTGGACAGAATGGGGCAGACATTTGTCAGCCCACCTAATCGGAAAGGTCCTGAAAAACCTACCATACCTCTCAACTGTAGATTCTCACAGAATGCCCAGATTGTTACCTCATATTTTTGGTCTGTTACTCATGAAGTGCATGGATTTCTGATAGATCATTAGAGTTTAAGTCACCAAATAATGACATACATTTGTGTTTCAGACTTCATATCCTTCACAAAAATGCATACAAATGCAAAATCTATTATTCTAGGAACTTTATAAGTTTATAACAGTAATATTTAAAATTTTTCCTAGGTTATGGGCCTTTGTCCCCTCTGCTATTCTTTGCTTTGTCCATATTTCTTGTGCTTAAAGGTTGAAAGGTATGACCTACATGGTTTTTGAAGTCTTGAATACACATTATTATCAGAAAGTCTTAAAGAAAGACAATTTTAGCAAGGACTTGGGGATTCACATGCAGCATTTAAATTTAATTAATTGATATTTTTTTACTATAAATCAGTGAGAACTCAAATGGCAGGTTTGCTACATATTTTGAAAATGTGGCTAGAATGTCACATAAATAATGTAAGCAAAATATTGGAAATTTTGGCTGTCGATACATTTAAGAGGGGGCTCTATAATAACTTAATAAAGTGTGCAGCCCATAATTAGTCTTCTGGACAACTAGTGATTGCTACAGAGTACTAAGTAAAACTGTACATTCAAAGTCAGACTTGCATGCAGAAGAGGCTAGTAACAAGCCTTCATCTAAGTATGCGTTTGTACCTTTTTAAGTAAGAAAATTGTGTCATTATTTGAACAAATTTATTTAAATTCCTCTATAATACAAAATATAGCCAGGTATTGTAGACTGAATGACAGTAATAGTATAACAGTAAAAGCTGCTAGTACTGGTTAGCAGTCTGTTAAAAAGTGTACCAGTGAAGTCTTGCAGCACTAAATGGGGAACTGCTAGAGAAGTGTTGAATCTAGTTTTCTGTCACTGAGATATAGCACCAAACTTATGAAATGTACTCTTGTAGCAGAAGGGAAAGAATCCTTATGATTATTGTACTCCTGAAGCAAGATTATATTACTGAAAGCAAACAGCTTATAAGGAGAAAGTTGAAATGATGTGTGCATGTGAAGACAAGAGGAAAAACAGTCCAGCACAAGTAGACCTGCAGACTCTCTTTGGTAACATGTTACACCTTTTGCAGCTCTTGTTCTCCTTTTTTTCTCAAGGTGTAATTGCTGTCCAGAATTTTCACCAGTTTAAATTAAACAGTTACAGAAGTTAAGGAGGGAGAGGAAGGTGCGGTCAGATATACTGCCAGAAGTACTACACATTCCCAAGCAAAGACGGGAATGCAAGGCCAGAAGCCACAAAAGCAAATAATATTTGTCTGTGGGCAGAAGGGTTAGATAAATCCACTATTCACTCAGTCTGTAAAATACTGAAGGAAATCAGTACAGGAAGTGACAGCTAGTTTGAGTTTCACTGATACACTATAGAATGTCTTTCGGCTTCTCCCATTAAGAGGTCACCACAGCGGATCACTGGTCTGCAGATTTATTGGCAGTGGGGTTTTTACAGTGTTGCATTGCCAGCCCAGCGCCCAACCTTCACAGAAGGCACACACATATGCACCTACTGCATATCTTTAAAACTCACTCAACCGCAGGGAGGAGATGCAGACTCTGCAAAGAAGGTGCTCCTGTCGAGAATCAAACCAAAGAACCTCTTGCTGTGAGGCAATAACACTAACGGCTGCACCACCGCAGCCAACAGTTTCAATGACAGACTCCAGTTATTAAATTGTTAAAAAGTCAGCACAGAGACTAAAAGAGAAAGATCCCTAGTTAAGAATTCACTCATAAAAATAGAAACAGAAATACTTGCACATACACACCAGCCACTATAATACAATGTTTGTACATCTACATAACCACCAGATGGGTCTCATACTAAACAAAAGGAAAAAAAGGGAACTTGAACAGAAGCTTAAGCTTCTGTCTGCATCATCAAAGCAGGGAGCCAGTGATAAACAGAAGCAAGACACAATGGGAAAAGTAGGTAAAGCTACCCCTGCAGAAGAGAAAAGGAAACAGACAGAACCTCTGATGAAAAAAAAATATTTACAGAAGTTGTCCTTTACAGGGAAAAAACTACAGGATGGGAAAGAGCCAGTAGCTATATTTGTAGAGCCTGTCCACAGCCACTTCATTATCAGAATACTGCAGGAAAATACTGTCCCAACTGACCTACAGATAAGTAATGTCAGTCAAAAGAAAGATCAGTGGGAGGACAATGCCATAAACAGAGTTAGAAAGCACACAGAGAGAAAGAGAGATTGGGAACCAAAATAATTGACCAGACCCACTAAATATCCCCACTTCAAGGCAAGATATAACCTGATATAGTCTAACAAAAGAGTGAACAATCACTGAGCCAGTTATTAATTCCAAAACCTTTTAGAATACTTGGAATGAAATTAATAAACAGACACATATGGGGTTATCAGTTAGAAAAGGACAAAACTAAGGTGTGGGTTTAAGCTAGATATTTTTTGGCCTGGTGGAATGAAGATCATAGAGCTATTTTGTGCTGCTTGCTCTGAGTACCAAAGAACAGCACCTAATCCAAGATTTAAGAATCCTCTGATGCCTTTACTCTTTGCATTGGCCCCTGTGAGTCCTCTTCTGAAATTAAAAAATGGTCATCAGTATATCCTGTCAGTTATGATTATGCAGCAAAATTCCCTAAGGTAGTATCCCTACAAACAGTCACTGCAAAGTCCATATTAAAAGTCCATATTAAAAGAGCTAGTACTGTTCTTCTTTGGGTAGGAATTTCCTGGGGAACCTTTACTAACCACTGCACCACTTTCATGTCCAGAGGAATGCATGAATGTTGCCAGTGCTGTAAAGTCAGACAGCTAAGGACATCTGTACACCACCAGATGTGGTAAGCTTTAACAACACTTTAAACTTAAAGTTGTGAAAGGTTTCAAAGATAAATTGGAAGAACTGTTACCAGCTGCTGCTATAATTTCTGTTTGCCGTAAAAGAAGTGCCCCAAGCCTCAACCATGTT